>NC_139701.1:42842463-42919963 GCF_964188405.1 Protomyctophum parallelum | reverse complement strand
ATTATTCTTCTTGCAGCTGCATCGCCCGTTGCTGCAATCTCCATTACAATTGCAGCTTGTGAACTGTAGTAGCTCCTCAGGAGCCATGGGGTCTAGTAGTGTTGGAACTGGTTCATAACCATGAACACCTAATGTCCATCCATAGTCACTGGGGTCCAGAGACATGCTCTGTAGAAGGATCAGTCCCGGGTCTGTAGGTATAGGCACGGAGATAATGCTGTGCAGCTGCATCCTCTGTTGGAGGTAGATTATCTGGTTTAATCAGCCCAGCCGCTGCCTTACGTGAGAAGATGTATCAAATTTCACCCAGATTAGTACGTACCTGGTCCATGGTAAATGTACTGGAAGATCGCAGTACCAGCCAGAATCACTGCATCCTTGATAGTGCTTATGTCAAGGAAGATGTCCATATGTTCATCCATGTCCCCTGCACAAAACTGCAAATTTGTTTCAGATCTTTCAATATACAAATATTCCATTATTATCATCATTATTATTATTACTTGTCAAACATAGTTGTTTTCCTATGGCCAGCGATAGCAGAAACCGTATCACACCCAGTGAAGGCGTGACAAAAGAGCAGGTAGCGTCTCTTTCTTTTTGAGAGAGCTTTTCGGATCCTCCTGACATCATAAGAGCCCTTCGATGTGGTGAAGAAGGGGGTGATTAGTTCTTGAGCTATGGTGCACCAACATTACCAGCACGTCTGCATCTTCTGCCCGCACCTGAAATTAGAAGAAGATATGCAATGCATGTTCAACTATGAGAAATTATATAAAAATAGTCAACTCTTCTTTTAAAGTATAGTCATAGCTAATGAAAGTAAAATACCTACACAAATGGTACTGACCTCAAAGGAGCCATCTGTAGCAGCAGCCTCTCTCACAATCAAAGTGTCAGCATCATTGTCACTCTGCTCCACGGCAAGGTTATAATAGTTTTTTTTTTTTTTCATTATAGTTTAGTTTTAGTTAGTTTTGACTTGTTTTCTTTCTTCAGTTAGTTTTAGTTAGTTTTTAGAGCGGGTTTGCTAGTTTTTTATTTTGGTGAAATGCTTAGTTTTAGTTTAGTTATAGTTTAGTTTTAGTTTTTTTTTGTACTTTGGTTTATTTGTCAGGTATAGGATTATACCTAAATTTGCCAAAATCTCGTACAGCACGCCCCAAGCTGATCCCACAAGTGTTCAATTGGGTTGAGGTCTGGACTCACAGCATTTCCACTCCTACATTTTGGATGTACTCTGTGATCCTGGCTACGGGGCGAGCGTTGTCATCCTGGAGGATGGCGTTAGGTCCAAGATTCTGAAGTTATGGGATCGCCACTGGCTCCAGAATCTCACTGCATTGAGGATTGCCTTTAATGATGACAAGTTCTGTCTTGGCCGTGAGAGAGATAATGTTCCATACCAAACCAAGTGTTGTGGCAAGGGTGAATAAATACCAACCACTTGCCATTTTGGCAAATGTTTTGGCAAATGTGTGCTACCCACACATTTAGCTGTGTTGCTCATTCCACAAATGCCTGATCCTTATATAGCCTAATAGGCCTATACCCTTCCGACGTGCTCCGCATATTTTACTATCATCCTTTTCCACAAGGCACTTCCGTGCGTCTCTCTCCCATATTGGACTGTCTCTTTCTTCCAACTTTTGCCATTTTGAGTGGTGCAACCACTCCTATATACAGCTATGTGTGCGGCACTCCCTGGGTCTGTTCCTGGCTGTGTCCGAGCACGAAAATAGCGTTTGTTCACCACCAAGTGTCACTGTTGCACAGCCTAACACACAGACACACACAGGCCAGGGAGGAGGGCTTACAGTACAGTACAGTACAGTACAGTACAGTACAGTACAGTACAGTACAGTACAGTACAGTACAGTACAGTACAGTACAGTACAGTACCACTTAAGACGGGTCTGATTTTCCAAGTAACATGCAGTCAGTTTCAGGCAGTGCAGAATGTAAACAAGCAACGTAAAGTGTGGCTACATGCTGCCGTACTGTGCTGAAAACAGCCGTAAAACGTGTTGGAGAAATGGGGAAATTAATCGAATGAATTTAAAAGGTTTATATTATAAATGTAAACACCCTCCATCCAGGATGTGGCTGGCTGTCGTACTCCCTGGATAAATCAGCTGGATCAGCTCTAGTATTCCAGAATCCTCCATAATGTTACCTATAGATCCAAGGTAGGACTTCAGCAGGTGAAATCCACCCGACCTCGGAATGACGGGTAGATTGGCCATGTCCACAGCCTTCAGCCAGATCGGAAGATCGAACGTCACTATAGTGGCCCTGTCTGCAGAGAGCCGCATGCACTGAGAGTGGTGAAGATGGTGTTGTGGTCATTATGGTCACTTTCGATGACTGGGAGGAAGTCAATCTGCGTGCTCTGCTTGACATTATCTGCATGGATACTCTTCATCCAGCCATTCCAGTTGGAGTGTGGAAGTGGGGATCCTGGGCTTTGATCACTCACCCTGCTGCCCAGAGTGTATCACCCGGTGTGAGAAGTGGCTGGTTGAGTGTCACAGAGTGAGGAGAGCTCAGCGATGGGAAGAAATGTGATGGAGTTCATTCCTATCTGTGTCCTGTTGGTGAATGGAAGAATCTTCACTTCAGCTCGCTTCAAGATCTTAGCTTTGTCAAGTGCCTTCAACTTCACCCTGTTGGACAGCTGCTGTCGTCTGCAGATCTGGCAAAGGTGGTGCCGGAGAGGTGACTTTGATCCAACCCATTGAATGAAAGGGGGTGTTTCCGTGAATAGAGACAATGTTCAAATCTATTTTGTCCCCAACAAACCACCTCCATGGAGACCACCTTATCATCACTTTCACTGGCTGTCGGAAATGATAGATCCTCAAGAGCGGCATCAATCAACTACTCACTACTGTGCACTCAACACACATCAGTATAGAAATCAAAGGGACACTCTATATTAGAAGAAAAGCAGAAAAATAATCATAACAAAAAAAAAGCAGCATATTGTGTCCGCCCGTGACCAACAGAGAAAAAGGATGCAAATGGCTTCAGGCATGTCTGAAAAATCCCTAGTTTGACCCCTCAAAAGTCCAAAAAGTAAAATGTATGCACTTTTGAATTTTCGAAAATCGGTTATCGGTACCCCGACTTTGAGCTGTTTTTATGAGGTTTCCCCCGGGAGTTGAATTTCAAACTTTTAGTACATGTTATTAGACACCTTTAGAAACACATTGGTGAAGAAATTTCTTGGTAACGATTTAGTTCCCAGATTGGTCAAATACCTGATAAAATGCCCTTACTATGAGTGTTAATTTGATTTAATTTGCTGCTTTATTTCGTTTTAGGGATTTTAGCTGTTTTTGACAGCTGTTTAGCTGCATTCGAGCATGGGGCTAAATATATATTTATTTACCAAATGTTATAGCGATAATTTTTTTTATTATTTATTATAGTCCTACTAGACCCCAATAAATTACATCTGGCCACAAAAGATCACAGGATCTACTAAATATGAAGGTAGCCTACTAGGGGGATGCCACACTGTGGGCTGTATTTTAAGTCTTAAGTACCAGGTCTTATTACTTAACTTAACTTAAGACCTGGTCAATGCTCTTTGGCCACTCAGAATAGCCAAATGGCATTGATCACGCCTCCAGGTCTTAAGTTAAGTAATAAGACCTGGTACTTAAGACACAAAATAAATCATTGATATGTGATGAAAAAAAAGGTATATAAACTGAATTAAAATATGTTATCACGTATACAGTATAATTATTGTCAATGTCAATTGTTTTAAATGTATTTTAACTTGGACTATAGTGATATTAATACTAAATCATGATCAGAGTAATATGTGTCTCTAACTTCAATTTATGTAATAATACTTTCACATTTGTTAAAATATACATGATCTAAACTACTTCCGTAATCTGTAGTTGGATTTGTATTTAATTGTTTAAAGCCTAATCTTGACATGAAGGTCTTTATACTTCTACCTTTCTCACTATATTGGTCTTCATTGAAATCTCCTATTATCATAATTGCAGAATTGAGCCTGATACGGCAGTGGTGCCAGATTACATACATGTATACACAGGAGCATTACCTTTAATCCTCCCAACACTAAAACATATCGTCATTACGTCACCATCGAAAACCAATTATACTCTGGCATTGGGTCCTTTAATCCACATATTTCTTACGTCATCATTAACTATACATATATGTATATGTAATTTGTAAGTTGATTAGCGGTATACTGTGGTTACTTTGCGCCAAAAACCGTCCCAGCCAACCCGCCACTTTTGATGCGTATGCAAATAAAACAGCAAATTGTGCCTGATTTGCTGGGACCAGATCACATACATGACCATACCTCCATATCTCTTACGTCATCATTGAGAGCTAGTCATACATATACTATGTATAATGTAAATTGTAAATTGATTAGTAAATTGTGCCTGATTTGCTGGGACCAGATTACATACATGACCATATTTATTACGTCATCATTGAGAGCTAGTCATACATATACTATATATATGTAATTTGTAAGTTGATTAGTGGTATACTGTGTTTACTTTGCGCCAAGAACCGTCCCAGCCAACCCGCCACTTTTGATGCGTATGCAAATAAAACAGCAAATTGTGCCTGATTTGCTGGGACCAGATTACATACATGACCATATTTCTTACGTCATCATTGAGAGCTAGTCATACATATACTATATATATGTAATTTGTAAGTTGATTAGTAAATTGTGCCTGATTTGCTGGGACCAGGTTACATACATGTATACACAGGAACATTACCTTTAATCCTCCCAACACTAAAACATATCGTCATTACGTCACAATTGAAGACCAATTACACTCTGGCATTGGGTCCTTTAATCCACATATTTCTTACGTCATCATTGAGACCTAGTTATACATATACACACCATGTACTCTGGTCCCAGCAAATCAGGCACAATTTGCTATTTTATTTTACAAATTACATATAGTAGGGGAGAACGGGGTAAGATGAGCCAGTGTTTAGGTTGAACCACCCCCTTTATCTACAAAACTACCTGTGTTGCCATGTGACCTTAAATCTAGTAAGCATCCATAATTTACACCTGGCTGTGAAGTTGGGAAGCACATGGGAAAAGTAGAAGACATTATTTTACACAAAAAACTGTTTTTGTCGGTCAAAGTAAAATTTCGACACATCATGTAAAATGACTGCTAAACAAAGCAAAATGTACCTAGATCTAAAATGTAATATCATACACGTTGATGATCTGCCAATGGATAGAACCATGTGAATTGTGAATCATTTAGCAATTAAATTGTCTGAAGTAGCTTAATATTCTAGTCATTGTTTTCTAAAATGGTGGCTGGGGTAAAATGAACCAATGTCCGGGGGTAAATTGAATCAATGGGAATCACTATTCATATATTTTTTATCAAGTCTTTGCTACTCAAATTATACTGAATGACCTTTAATTTGCATGTACATACTAATTTAACAGAAGTTTGCAATATTGTATTAACAATATTGCAAATATATGGTTCTGAATAACAAACTTTATTTAATTGTCTTAATAGTGTTTAAATAATAAATAAACAAATAAATAAGACTATTTGCAAAAGGGAAAACTGTTATTATATTATTATTGATAAGTGAATACATTATCTGTTCAAGTTTAAGATTTTAACATTAAAATATCATGTGGTTCGACTTGCCCCTCGACTTGGATCAACTTACCCCTTAACTGGGGCAAGTTGAGCCACATAACCACTTTTTTTTTAAAGGTCGTATTTTCATGGCCCTTTGTCATAGCTGCTTCCTCATCATTTCAATTGATAGAAGACATCCTGAAATATGGGTAGATCATTAGATTTTACTGCCTGAAATATGGGTAGATCATTAGATTTTACTGCCATCTCATTTTGCCTTGCTTCCAGGACAACTTAAGCAAAAAGTGGTTAATCTTACCCCATTCTCCCCTATATGTATGACTAGCTCTCAATGATGACGTAAGAAATATGGTCATGTATGTAATCTGGTCCCAGCAAATCAGGCACAATTTGCTGTTTTATTTTACAAATTACATATAGTAGGGGAGAACGGGGTAAGATGAGCCAGTGTTTAGGTTGAACCACCCCCTTTATCTACAAAACTAGAAACCTGTGTTGCCATGTGACATTAAATCTATTAAGCATCCATAATTTACACCTGGCTGTGAAGTTGGGAAGCACATGGGGAAAGTAGAAAACATTATTTTACACAAAGAACTGTTTTTGTCGTTCAAAGTAAAATTTCTACACATCATGTAAAATGACTGCTATACAAAGCAAAATTTACCTAGGTCTAAAATGTAATATCATACACGTTGATGATCTGCCAATGGATAGAACCATGTGAATCATTTAGCAATTAAATTGTCTGAAGTAGCTTATTCTAGTCATTGTTTTCTAAAATGGTGGCTGGGGTAAAATGAACCAATGTCCGGGGGTAAATTGAATCAATGGGAATCACTATTCATATTTTTTATCAAGTCTTTGCTACTCAAATTATACTGAATGACCTTTAATTTGCATGTACATACTCATTTGACAGAAGTTTGCAATATTGTATTAACAATATTGCAAATATATGGTTCTGAATAACAAACTTTATTTGTCTTAATAGTGTTTAAATAATAAATAAACAAATAAATAAGACTATTTGCAAAAGGGAAAACTGTTATTATATTATTATTGATAAGTGAATACATTATCTGTTCAAGTTTAAGATTTTAACATTAAACTTGCCCCTCGACTTGGATCAACGTACCCCTTAACTGGGGCAAGTTGAGCCACATGACCACTTTATTTTTAAAAGGTCATATTTCCATGGCCCTTTGTCATAGCTGCTTCCTCATCATTTCAATTGATAGAAGACATCCTGAAATATGGGTAGATCATTAGATTTTACTGCCATCTCATTTTGCCTTGCTTCCAGGACAACTTAAGCAAAAAGTGGTTCATCTTACCCCGTTCTCCCCTATATGTATGACTAGCTCTCAATGATGACGTAAGAAATATGGTCATGTATGTAATCTGGTCCCAGCAAATCAGGCACAATTTGCTGTTTTATTTGCATACGCATCAAAAGTGGCGGGTTGGCTGGGACGGTGCATACGGACCGGGCGAAACTATTACTTGCGCGCTCTGCTTGTGCAAGTAATTAAGCCTATACAGAGAAAAACTGCCAGTGAGTTACTTCTGTGACTTGTCTGTTGTGTGCTGGACTGGTGAACGGAGGGTTGTGGGTTCGAATCTTGGGTGGGGTGCTGCAATTACTTGCTACATTAGATGAAGTTTACTGAAAGTTCTTTAATCAACATTGAAATTTGAATCTATCTCTGCAATACAAAGTATTAAACCTGACCTTTATGATTAAACACATTGGTGTTAATGTAACAAAAATGTGAAGGCCATTGACTAATTTTTATAGTTATAAAAAACATAATGTGGTTTTATATGACATGACTGTATAACTCGTAGACCTGCCTGCTCCATTTAAGGTTGCTGATAGAGACCTCTTACAAATTCACATGGACAGAATAATAGGCTGTTGAAACATGGGTTTTCAACCATTTAGGGTAATTTTCCCATAGTAAGTAGTAGGTCATAAGTGGCTTATTGTTGGTATCAACCACAACACACGGAAGTATGTCCCTGTTACAATGTGCTAGATGCCTGGGAGATGGAGTGCCACACCTACCATCAGCTCCCAGTACTTACCGCACGACTTGCCACACCCAGGCCGTGCTACTCATAGTTACGCTGAGTTGGCGGTTCCCAGGATCAAACCCATGAACTTGTTGGTCAAAAGTCAAGAGCTCTACTGACTGAGGACAATGATATCAAGACACTCAAAACAAATCAACAGCAAAACAACACAATATCACAAATCAAGTGCTTGTAGGATAGATGGTGTTTTAAAAAAACATAATGGATTTTTTTTTTTTTTTTGCAAATTTGAATGGTGGTGTTGAATTCAGAAAATGGACCTTTAAAAAGAGACATTTCACTGCACATGGTAAAGAAGAAAATATACTTTTAATTGTAATGACAACCATTTTAATAACTTTCATTATGATAGAGAATATATGTTTACATCTCTGACTGGATTACTGTTTTAATCTGGTAGAACACACAATCTATTTCTAATAAGCTATCACCAATCAAAATTATCCTATTTATCCTAATTCCTATACCATAATTAGTATTATTGATTCTATGTCTTGGTGGCACCACGCCCCATGATGGACTTCTTAGTGTTTTTCTCGGGTTTTAAAACAATTATATAACACTTTGGTCCAAACAGCGCCACCAAAAGGCCAAAACTAGATGCTAAAATGGCAAATACCTCGACTACATCTGCATATTTGCCCGGGGAGCTGATATATGCTGGGATGAACGCTATCCACACGGCACAGAAGATCAACATGCTGAAAGTGATCAGCTTGGCTTCGTTGAAGTTGTCTGGGAGATTCCTTGCCATGAAGGCTAGGACAACGCTGAGGATTGCCAGTAAACCAATGTAACCTAGCAATACTGCAAAGCCAACTGTCGATCCCACTTCACACTCGTAGACTATCTTATCACTTTGGTACTGTGTGTTTTTATGAGGAGTCGGCGAGGAAGACACGAGCCAGGCTGCACAGATTATCGCCTGGATGGAAGTAAGAGCCAGAACTGTTCCTCTCTGCTGCATGACACCAAACCACTTCTTAATGTCTGCGCCCCCAGGCTTGGATGCCTTGAACACGGCCAACACCACCATAGTCTTTACCAGGATACACGAGACACACAGCACAAAGCTGATCCCAAACACGGCATGCCTCAGCTGACAAGTCCAGAGTCTGGGATGTCCGATGAACAGCAGTGAGCACAAGAAGCACAGTTTGAGTGACAGCAAGATTTGGAAGCTGAGTTCTGAGTTGTTGGCGCGCACCAACGGCGAGTCTCGATGGTAGAGGAAGATTCCCATGACAACGGCACAGATAAGTGTGCCCAGCAGTGAGATGGTGGTCAAGGAGATGCCCAGGGCCTCGTGGTACGAGAGGAACTCCGTGCTCTTAGGGACACAGCGGTCTCGCTGGGGACTGGACCAAAAGTCCTCTGGACAACTGGTGCACTCGGTAGAATCTAACACAGAAAAGAAGATGAGCCCATTTAGACCTGCGGACGATTAAAACACAAAAAACACCTGCGGCCGATAAAAAAAACGAAACAGTCTTAACACCTTCCTTTTTTATTTTATTTTCCAGAATAACCTCATTTGTCCGAAACTGTTTGCGTTGCGTTTCGAGCTTGTGTATCTGCTACTTTTGTTCTTTTAGTGTGACGCTGTAGTTGTGTAGTATGATCAAGTAGGGCGTTAATTTACCAAAGAATATATAATTTATAATAACAAAAAAAAGGAAAATGTAGATAGGAGGTTTCTGCCTGACAACCACAACATCTAAAATGACACAGAAGCTTTCCCGGATCGAAAGGTATAAACAACATATAGGCTTTCCATGTCTAAATGGGTTATAGGTAAAGACACGTACAGTATCAGCCCGGACTCAGGATAACCTACAGTGCATGCTTAACGTAAACCCACCGGCCTGGGCCCGTGGTCGAGCGGTCCCGGCACCTATGCTGGTAATCCAGCCTGACGGTGTGTCGCTGGTTCGAGTCCCATTTCCGACAACCTTTGCCGCATGTCTGGGACCACATCTCTCCCCGCCTTTCCTGTCATACTTAAAAAAAAACTATCAATAAAGGCAAAAAGCCCCAAAAAATATCTTACCCCATTCTGGGCGGCAACCCCTTTTGGTGTTTTACTGATTTAGTGATGTTATACTTTAGTTACGAGCTTGTAGATCTGCATCTGCTATTTTTGAAAAATCGTGAAAATGTGGCGCAAATCTTTGAATATATATTCTTTCAGAGTGAACATTTTTAACTCAAATCTTTGCTTCTGGGGGGATACTGGAATAACATATTTTCAGATGGGGGTCGGTGGCCAATTACATATTTTGGCCACATGAAAATGTTTGGCTTTTCAGATAACTCAGCATTTAGAAGGCATTTGTAGAATCGGCCTCAGGTCTAAATGGGTTAAAAAAAAAGAAAAAAGAATGTAAACCCACCAGTCTCATTGCTGATCTCTCCCTCAGAGCAAGCGATGCAGTCAAAGCAGCAGACAGGTTCTCCTTTCCTTCTGGCCACACGGGTTCCAGGGGAACAGCTCTCACTGCACACTGACCGAGGAGGCTACAGAGGACATTTTCTATGATCAGGGGTCATCAACGAGTGAGGGGAGGACGGAGAAGGAGATCAGCCGGAGAATTGGAGCGGCAGAGGGCGGTACCGCACTGTTGTGACGAAAAGAGAGTTGAGCCAGAAGACAAAGCTCTCTGTCTACCGAGCAATCTTCGTTCCTACTCTCACCTATGGTCATGAAGTGTGGGTCATGACCGAAAAAATAATGTCGCAAATACAAGCGGCCGAAATGAGTTTTCTTCCACGGGTGGCTGGCATCTCCCTTAAAGATAGGGTGAGAAGTTCAGTCACACGAGAGAGACTCAGAGTAGAACCGCTGCTCCTTCGCCGGGAAAGGAGCCAGCTGAGGTGGTTCGGGCATCTGGTTAGGATGCCTCTCGGGCGCCTCCTTAGGGACGTTCTCGATGCACATCCCACTGGGAGGAGACCCCGGGGCAGACCAAGGTGCAGTTGGAGGAAACACATAGACTCACTGGCCTTGGAACGTCTCGGAATCCCCCAGGAGGAAGTCACTAATGTTGCTCTGGAGAGGGAAGAGCACCCTGGTGGAGCTGTTGCCCCCACGACCCGACTACGGATAAGCGGTTGAAGATGGATGGAGGGGTCATCAACGTATCTGTGCACAGGACAAATGTGTTTGTGACCAGACTTGTCATTGTCATTTTTACATACATTTCCACCACAAGCCGGCGTAGCGATGAACCCTGACTATGATAAACTCAGGCCTCTTTTAGACGGCGACCATCTCCAGATAAAACGGCAAAGTCCCGTTGCGTTCAATTTTTTTTATTGACCATTTACATGAGAACGCACACTTCATGAAAACGCTATAATGTCACTAAGTGGCGGTAACGGGCCGCCAAATAGACCAGTCACCCACGTACAAGAAGAAGAACCAGGTAGCTCTCCCTTCACGCAACCCTATCAGGGTTTTGAATGACGCTTCCAGACCACGACAGGGTTGTGGCCGTTGCTCGCTGCCTGCTTTCTACTAACACATTGAGGTGTCAGACAGGCTGACAGGCAGCCCATTGCATGCAGGCAGAGCACGCCACGGGATACATAAACGCTGCTGCCTGCCACCTATCACATTCACAAGGCATTTAATTTACATCATGGTTTTACATTCACCAACGCTGATGAGCGGCGCTTGTTAGGAGGGAGGCTTTTTCATTGTAGGAACTAATAAACATATGTGTTGTGAGCCAACGTGAGCCATGATGTCTTAAGTTTTGCGTATTCATATGGAGACCATAGGAAACGGCGTTCTCAAAGATTTCCACTCTGGGAGGTGGTTTCACTTTGTTGCGTTTTCACCTCCTGAAAACGCTGTTCTCGTCTAAAGGGGCCCCAGCAAACGATACTTAATTTTGCCGTTTCCTATGTATGAACACCAGTCTCGTGTAAAGATCACCTCAGTCAATTTACAATTCACATCATGAGTGCAACACGATAAACATGCGTTATTTTAGAATGTCACCTTATTGGTTTCAAAGTTCCAGAAGATCCTGTCTTCGTCGAGGAAGAGTTCTCCACCCGTGGAGGCGGACTGCTTGAACACGCCTACGTTGTTAATCTTTGTGCTTCCGTCGGGGAGCCACACCCAATTGATGACATCACAGGTGGATGTGGCTTCACTGTTCCCATCAAATACTACTTGATCCCCAAAGGATGTGGTGAAGTTGATCTTCTCCAGGTAATGCACAAGCTAGACGTGGTGATTAAAAGCATTACGAGGAGCAAGAGACTTTTAAAACCTTACTGCATACAAGACACAAACCATACAGTGGTGACACAGTCAGGGACTGTCTATGTATTAACTACTACATCTGACAGTATTTACAACATGATCTAAACATGAGCTATATCCCAACCTTTAGTGCATTGGACGTCGGGCTTGGACCCCATAGGAAGACTAGCTAGCTACCAGCCCTGCATATTTCACATATTTCACTGAAATATGTGATTGTTGTGGCAAATATGCTATGCCTATATGAAAAAAGAATTGCCCCCACATAATCTGCAGCATTTAGTTGTTTATACATTTTAATTACGCAATCACACATTTTTTTGGAGGGAGGGATTAAAGCTAATGGGGATCCTTAATGAAATGTTTCATCAAAGTACAATTAAAAATGAAATCCAACATGAAAGTCTAGAAAACTTTATTTTTATTTTTATCGCAACCTGCCATGGCTGGACAGTCTGCACGTTGGCACAGCCGTGCCCGGCGAAAGGCCCTCTCCCGGGCACACATTGCATGGTGTCATGGAGTGCGTGGGCCAGAGCATACACAGCCTTGTACACGTTATACACCGTCCTGAGTTCAGACACGTCCAGCAGGGACGTCTGTGCGGTCCCCAGGTCCTCCTGTCCAGTGCACACTCTTCCACCGGCATCCGCCCATTGCGACGGAAGGGGGGGAAATTTGCACTGAAATGTGTACTCCCAAAACTGCCTTACCTGAAGAGACACAGATGAATACGTCAACAGAACAACGTCGTCTGCATGTGGAGGAACCTCATTATGTCCAAAACAGTTACTGTTCAGGATTATGGAGCCACTCTGTGGAATGAGTTGGGGGACAAATTTAAATGCTGTGGAAACATAAACCAATTCAAAACTAGAGTAAAAATGTTTTTTTTCGATAGATACAGAAATGAGTACTAATGGCATTACAATAGGGAAACTATGACCTACTGTACTAGTGTCGTATAATTCTATAAATGAACCAGAGTAGGCTACTAATATCATTAGGTCATTAAAATGTTTTAAAGTGATCTCATACACCAAAAAGGGTCTCTCACTCCTCAGAGGCAGGAAATGATTACATTTCACATCTATTGTTCTAAAAACCTTTGAGGCTGCCTGGAGGTGTGAATGAAACCAGATCCTAGTGTTTGCCACAAGAACATGTGTTTGCATAGTCCTGCGACCAAAATGGGTAGGGATTTTACTCTGGATTAGATTTAAACTGTTCCACATTTTCTAAGAATGACTTTTACAATCTGTCACTATAGAAAGATATAGACGCTATAACTATTAAAAGTGAGTGCAACCTGTACTGATTTAAAATGTACTATATAAGACTATAAGATTATAACTGGCTCGATTGGGTTAAACTGTTTTAATTCACTTCTTAAAGGTATATTCAGCGATTTCACTTATTTCAAATATCACTTATTTTTTTGTTTTGTTGTGATAATCCTCCCTACTATAGAGTGTGCTGGCCATATAAGGAGTTCCTCCCTGTCCCCAGTTAACCCCTGGGGGTCAAAAAACCTTAGGTTTCGTTTTTGATTCTCTATCCTGATTGGACGAAAGGCTGGGTCCCACAGCCAAAAACGAAACCTAAGGTTTTTTGAGTGAAATCACTGAATATACCTTTAAATATAGTCTGTTCAGTTCCGTTATATTTAACGATGTTCATTAGAGTGTTCAGTTTCATCTAGGACCAGGTTATGTTTTAACTACAATTTGTCATTGTATCTTTAAGTCATCATCTGTTGTTTTAGTGCAAAGTAAAACATTCCATGAACAGTGTCTCTGATAAGAGGCCCCCCTCTGTAAACCTGAATGAGCTACTAGCCCAGATTTCATTGGTCGAAAAAGTCAGGAAGTGCCTAGTTCATGTACTGGAGAGGAGGGATCAGATCTGAAGTATATAACACCTTGTATTTCTTGTGAATGGGGCTGTTCGAACGAGTCTTCATTTGGCTCTTACTAGGCTGGTTGGAACAGACGACCTGCATGTACCTTTGTGACATGCTTGCTTTGTAGCGACTGAATCTCTTGTGTTTTACCAAATAAACGCTGAGATCTGGAGAACCTTTGTCCTGCCTTTCTTCTTCACTCCCCGTATTTTTCAATAGCTAAAGTATAACATAATGCTTAAGTTAAAACACCAAAAGGGGTTCCCGCCCATAATGGGTTTTAAACAATACCAGATATTATCAGTGTTGGGCAGTAGCTAGCTACAAGTAGCGACGCTACACCAGGCCTACCAACTCTCACGCATTCAGCGTGAGACTCACGCATGAGACGTCTTTCACACGCACTCACGCCACACCCACCATTTCTCACGCACTCACAATATGCACGCCGAGGGGGGCATATAATGTGCCAAAAAAGCCAAGCCGGCTCTCATAATAACAGTTTTCTCTGCGGCTCCGCGCGCCGATGTGTGCGTCCTCACAAACGGCAGAGTAGCCGTTCTGCATGAGATAATGCATATGCTGTTATATGCAGTAGTGTAACCTCCAACTCGTCAGCAGGGTCCCTGACTGTGACACATGGAAATGAGCCATGCAGAGTTTAACATCGCTTCGAAATATTTTTCATGGAAGACAATATAGCCTCCACAACAAGTGACTATCTCTCTTCTATATATATTTGGTGTGTGGCGTCTCTTGCGCGAGATGAGGAACGGTGCCAGACGCACATTATAATATGTGTGTGTGTGTGTGTGTGTGTGTGTGTGTGTGTGTGTGTGTGAAGGGGGAGGGGCCGCATCGCGACTCATTAGTTCTGTTCAGAGAGAGAGAGACCACAACTGACTGACTGACTGACTGACAGAGAATGTTCCACTGAGGTGGGTGATTAATTTGTGATGTAGTCTGTTTTATCACATCAGAATAAGTTTTTATGTAAACCAATATGGATATTTAATAGAAGACATAGGCACACATGGAGAAGGTGCACCATATGACCAATAGGAGACTGACCATCTCTTCACCTGGTGCAACTCTTTCACTAATTTTGTTAAATGCTATTATTCAAAATGTGGGTTATTATTCAGTATAATATGCAGATATCATTTTCTTTTGCAGTTTAAACAAAAACAATATATCCACAAATATGTTGATGTGGGCTGTGGCATGTACAAATATATGTTCATATAGGCCTATTTTTGGATTTTTTTGAGTGGTGCAACCACTCCCTTTCGGAGCTATGTGTGTGGCTGGCTGGCTGGCTGGGTCTGAGCATGAAAACAGCACACCGGAACCGGCCCGGCCCCCCGGGCGCGTGTGTTCATGGGGGTCTGGATGTTCTGGGGAGACCCCCGGGACCCCCACACAGTGTTGCATCACTCACTTTTTTTTCTAGGGTTGGATGTCTGTATTCCTCTAAATCAATGTTAAAAAAGGCCAAATCAACATTAAAAAAGGCCTTTTTTTGCGTCGCGCGCATTAAAACACTAAAGTCTCACTCTTTTTCTGAAAGTTGGCAGCCCTGCGCTACACAGCTTAACCACATTTATCAGTAGCTTGATGGTAGCGTCGCTCCTTTTGAACCAAGTAGCGTTTGCTGTAGTGTAGCTATTTTTAGACCCAAGTAGTGACGTAGCGTCCAACAAACGCTATACTTTACAAATTGACTGTTAAATAATGTTTTGTGGGAGGAAAAAAATCCCTGGAAAGAAATCCATGATCGGTTGGTTTAGATAAGAAGAGTCTGACACATGTCGTTGTTAAGCAGCAGGAGGATGTCATGCAGCAGCTGTCCTTTTATCTCTAGCACAACACATTATACAATGAATTAGGCTAGTCACCTAATGCTGCCTGCAGGTTCCATGTTTAATTCCAGCGTGTGTAACCTACATTATTGTCTAGTGAAAGTTTTCATATTGTAAATTTGATTGCTAACATGGTTTAGTGACTAGTACTTTGACAGCTCATTCATCGTAGCTTGTTTACAAGTCAAACGGACTTTGTGTGCAGAAACTGCCCCATCAAAATAAGAGCCACTTGTATTGATTAGTCAACACTAGTTTTATTTCTAAATCTACCTACAGGACGTTAACATCTCATTTGAGTGCCTGTCAGCATTCTCTCAATCTGAGAATCCCATCGTCAAATATTCGGGAAAACAGCGCCTCCCCGAGGCAACAGTCTGTCTTGAGAGACTAGCATTCTCTAGTCTAAATCCCTGTCTCTCAGCTGGTGCGCAAATGGCTAGGCTGTGGCAATAATAATAATTTAAAAAAAGGAAACGAAAAATAACTAAAATCGTTAATTTTTTGGAACCATGAACTTTAGTTCAAAATGTTGAATTATGAACTATGAACTGAATTAGTTTATTTTTAAATGTTTGAACTGTGAACTGAAGTTAATCTAGCTCCTGACACAACGACGAGGAGAACATTTCAGAAATGGATTACTCTAGCCGTATGTAAGAAATTTATGTCATTTTGAGTTTTTTACCACACTTTGGTGTTTATTTGATTATTGTTTCACTGCCTTTAATTTATTATGTTTATATACAAGTATACAAGTTAATACAAGTCAATGTGAAAAGGTTGACACCAAAAGCAAGACAGAGGGCTTGTTTCCAATTTGTTTTTTAATAAACAATCAAATTCAGCATTTTTGCCTGCCTATTAGGCTATTTGTTCGGTGGAAACTTGATCATGAAGTTGATAAAAAACATTAAAAAAAAGTAGTGTCCATGTAGCTAGCTACTTTTTCCATGTAGCTTATAGTGTAGCTTGTTACAATTCTCTGGGGATAGCTTCGTTGTAGTTGAGCTATATTTAATAGAGAGTAACTGTGTAGCTTACTACATTTTCCAAGTAGCTTGCCCATCACTGCCTGTTCGTCTTAAGGATTCGAACCGAGATGTGCTAAGAACGTGTGAGGACGTCCTAGCGCATCCTCAATGATACAGGGCGAGATAAGAATATTCAGAATTTTTCTTTCTTTTTTTTGGCCCGTTCGCCTTTCGGCTGCCGTATGCTATGCTCTGAGCAATTATTAGCTTGCCGTTGATTTAGCGCGGCGGAAAGAATGACTCGTATCTCCTAATCCAGGGTGCTCTCCGTGGTGATGAATGGATCGATATGCTGGCGCTTCATTTCTGCTCCTCATCCGTCTCTCCCGCAAAATATGAACGCATTTTGGATAATATATCGTATAAATTAAAATGATCGCAATGTAAGATCAACTTTGTAAAGTCAACTTTTTTAGGAAATTGTTTCCGGTTCATGGCTTTCAGAGTAAAAGCGCTCAGACAACTCCAGCACCCCAGAGCTCCTATTTTGAAGCACTCCCGGCACTGATTGTGTTTTAATGTGTTTATGAGGATTTGTGTTGTTTAAAATGGATTAAGGCATTATACAGTATGCCTCATTATATTACCACAGATTAAGTGTTCCTGTTGCCATATAGTTTGAATTATAATGGCATGAAACACAGTAATCTAAAAAGAACACAACATCCATTGCCTTTCATTATTTTATTGCCATCTACGCTTATAAACGTAGCTAGGCTAATGGGACGTATTTATGCCAGCTAGTGGAGGATATTAAGTCAATATATCATAAGAATCGTTCACTTGATGGTACAAGCACCAACATTGGCACACAAGTGCTTCGGAACCTACTCTCTCAGAAAAGTACGTTGTCCACTTGAAAAAAACTAAATGGACATCATTTTTCAAGATGGCCGCCATTCGAGGTGGTTTTAAACAGTGTTTGAGCTATATTGAGCTCTAAAATCCTATTTTGATGGCCTTTACTTAAAAATATATGTTTTTGAGTATCCAATTCTGAATTTAGAAAATAAAAAAATATTGAATATTGATGATACAATGGGAATTAAACGATAAACTGGGGCAGATTAAGTCAATATTCCATAATAATCCTTCACTTCTGGCACAAATGATGTCCAGGATGTACTTTCTAAGAAAAGTATGTTATCCAACTTAAAATCCAAGATGGCCACCAGTTTTCAAGATGGCCGCCTCGTCAAATGCACAATTCTGGGAGCTTGTGTTGTCAATGGGATTGGTGGTTTTCTCTTTGGTCAGATCTTTCAGAGAGGCTAACTTCAACTTGTATTGCCAAGCACTGTCTGCTCTAATCCCCTTCTTCTTTGCAAACAACAATGTGAACTATGCTCGATGGCTCCCCATCCACCTCAGAGACATGGTTTCTTTGGAGCAAACTCATCCTCAGGTGTTCAATGAATTTAAGCTGGGAAAGTTTGTGGTCCACAAGACTCACAGGGAGTTCTCAGGCTTAGCCATTGACCAAGCTCACGAGTAGGCCAATGCAGTTGTTAAAGGTGATGGTGGTGCCATTGGAGTTACTGAGGATCCATCTGCACTGAGGCGGTGGATGGTGTCTGGACCAGAAGTTAGCCAGTTAGTCAACCAGTATGAGTTGGCATCACAGGTCAAAGTAGCAAATGAAGATATCAGGCATCATGAGCAGACCATACAGTCTCAGAAGTCCTTCACTGACAAGGTCCAGAAGTTGTTTAGTATTATGAAGGATCTGGGCAATCCTTCCCAGAAGAGTCCAAAGATCTGCTCACATTGGACACAAAAAATGTCGCACATCCCAGTTCTGCTGAGCTTGTAAGAATTTTTCAATGGTCCTTCTATAGACCCATTAAAAGGAACAAAGCTGACTTATTTCGCCAAGAGGCAGCTGCAGCTTCCTGCAGTGACGGAAAGAGGCAGGTACTCAAAGACGACTGTCGTCTGTTCTCGCAGCTCTTTATATCCTGCCAATCACGAGAGTGTGACCTGCTTCAGTTATTTAAGCATGAGAATCAGTCTTTCCCTGCAGCACTGAGCAACACAGGTAAACTCCACTCTGGTCAAAAGTCTCAGCTTGCAAAAATTCTGGAAGCTACCATTTCTCCTCCTGACAAACAACCAAAATGTGATGCTATTATCATTGATGGTTCCTCTCTTGTGTATTCATTGTCTCCAAAGACATCAAGGACCTTTGAGGAATATGTTGTCCAAGATGTAGTTCCAAAGATCCTGACATACTCATCAAAGTATGAGCGAACAGACATCATCTTTGATGTCTACTGGACTTCAAGCCTGAAGGACAAGGACAAACAGAGGTAAGGGAGGACGACGTAGAGTGACAGACAAAACCAAACTACCACCCAACTGGAAAAGCTTCCTTCGAGACAACGACAACAAGACTGAGCTCTTCGGGGTTCCTAGCTGACAGTGACCCTGTGTCCAGACAATGTTGTAGTTGTGACCAAGGGAGAGCAGGCTCTTTCAAACAAACCCATCAGCCTTGAAGGCTTAAGTCCTTGCAACCAGGAAGAAGCTGACTCCAGAATCTTCACACATGCTCTTCATGCAGCCAAGCAACAGGTGAAGTCTGTGTTGATTAAGGCATGCGACACAGACATTCTTGTTGTTGCAGTCAATGTTTTTGCGACTCTTCAGGATGCAGGCTTAGAAATTATTTGGGTAGAATTTGGTCAGGGTCAGTCCATTAGGTGGTTGCCAATTCATGATATGGTGGTGAATCTTGGCCCAGAGAAATCCAGTGGCATGCTGTTATTTCACGCCTTCACTGGCTGTGACGTAGTTTCAGCTTTCCATGGTAAAGGCAAGAAAACTGCATGGCAAGCATGGCAGGTTTGCCCTGAAGTGAGCCCTGTCTTCAAAAAGCTCAGTCAATACCCACCTCTCATAGAAGATTCAACATCCTTGAGAAGTTTGTCATCACCATGTATGACAAGCACAGCACTACAGACAAGGTTGATGAGGCAAGACTGGACTTGTTTGCTCGGAAGCAAAGGTCTTATGATGCCATTCCACTGACAAGCGCATCCCTCGTTCAGCATGTGAAGCGTTCTGCCTTCCAAGCTGCCTGCATATGGGGCCAGGCAACAGTGTGCAAAATGCAAACTGAAAGCCCTGCCAACTGGGGCTGGTGAGGTCTGGCAGGTACTCTGGACAACCCTTCCACTCATTGCTCAGTCTTGTGAGCAGTTGACGAAATGTGGCTGCAAGACGGAATGCAGAGGACGATGCAAATGCTATCGCTTCGGCCTGAAGTGTACACGGCTGTGTGCCTGCAAATGTGAGGACTAAAATAATTAACAAATAGTAACCAAAAAAAAAAAAAAATACAAAAATAAGAAATAAAAAATACAAAAAATACAAAAATATAAAAACAACAAAAATATACAAAAATATAAAAACAAAAAATACAAAATAAAATAACATTTGGGGAGACAAAGACAGCCTCTACGTGGCCTCCCCTACAAGTAGCTTACACGTCCAAAAGCCGAAAGTGAAACTAATGTCTTTAACGCATCTTTCAGACAAATGCTCAATCGTCATTTGGTGGCCATTTTGAAAAAAAAAAACCCACATCTACGTCTTCTAGCACTGCTGAAATGCAATATACAGTTTACTGTTCTACCACGTGTCTACATTGGGTGGTCACGTACCTAGACATCACATCGGAAACATAACCAAGAGTGTTTTTTTTTCGTTTAATTCCCATTGTATCGTCATAATATATATATATATTTTTTTTTTCTAAATTCAGAATTGAAAAACATATATTTTGAAGAAAAGGCCATCAAAATTGGATTTTAGGCTATCTTCACGCTTTAGTTTGTTCCGCTCCACAAAACAGGGCTGCCCTCTTTCCCCGATTTTGTTCGCGCTAGCTATTGAGCCGCTAGCAGAATCAATTCGTACTGAACCTGACGTCCATGGCGTTGAGTGTGCGGGTACACCGGACAAGATTTCGCTATATGCGGACGATGTTCTTCTGTTCATTATTAAGCCTCAGACCAGTCTCCCAAATATTCTAGACAAAATAAACAAATTCGGAACGTTCTCGGGCTACAGAATCAACTGGACTAAAAGTGAGCTAATGCCTGTCGGCTTGAGGGATATATCCGTGCTAGAGCGACTAACAGTTACAATTTCACGGGAAACCTTTACCTACCTAGGACTAGGTATCCAAATTACTAAAGACTTCTCTTCAGTTTTCAAGGCCAACTACCCCCCTCTTCTGGCGAAACTAAAAAACAACATTGAATTTTGGAAATCGCTCCCTATTTCATTGATAGGTAGAGTTAATACAATCAAAATTATGTTTCTTCCCCAACTGTTGTATCTTTTCCAATGCCTCCCTGTGTTTCTACCCAAGTCCTTCTTCAAACGCTTATACTCAATTGTCCTTCCCTTTATCTGGGAATACAAAAAACATAGGGTCAAAAAATCCCATCTAACCGAAGCAGGTTGGTGGGCTTGCTCTGCCAGATTTCTGCCTATATTACTGGTCATCCAATGTTAGAGCAATTTCGGCCTGGTTAAACAACACAGCTGAACCTCCCCGTTGGCTACAATGGGAGCAGGAGAAATGTCGCCCATACTGTTTAAGTTCAATAATATTATCCGCCATGAAATTAGATAAATCCATTTACAATGGATCCCTTGTTATTCACAGTATGATAAGAATCTGGAAACAAATCAAAACATATTTTAGGAACAACTCACTATCTTTTCTGCTCCCTTTAGCTGATAACCCCTCATTTCTACCATCCCAACTGGATGATACGTTTGCACAGTGGAAGGGTTTGGGTATACGCACAATTGGAGACTTATATATGGGTGGAACTTTTGACTCATTTGCTCAACTGCAGGAAAAATATAGACTCCCTAGGAGGACTTTTTTAGGTTTCTACAGGTTAGGAACTACATCCGTAACTTTTCTCCCACTTTTGAGAGAGCTACACCTTCATCCCTAGATAGGTTCCTTCTTAATAATACAGTACCAGACGTGAGGGTGTCACATCTTTATGAATCATTTCAAGTGGCAAACCTACCTACTACATCAGCTATTAAGCTGGCATGGGAAAATGAGCTGGGGACTTCAATTTCAGACGAGCTCTGGGAAGACAGCCTTGAAGAAATTAGTGCGTGCTCTATCAATTCCAGACATTGCCTTATTCAGTTTCGAGTCATACATAGACTCCATTATTCCAAATTAAAATTACATAACATATACCCAGATATTTCTTCGCATTGTGACAAATGTAATACAATAGATGCAAATCTTCTTCGTAGCTTCGCCCTTTGCCCTCGGATACAAAGATATTGGATTAAGATATTTGAGACGCTCTCTGATATTTTGAGTATTCATATTGACCCCGATCCTGTACTAATAATTCTGGGTTTGTCAGACTCCATGCCTATGTTGACGAGAGCACAGAAACAACTCTTCTCATATGGTCTGATTACAGCAAAAAAACTAATTTTGACACACTGGAAGAAGGAGGAGGCTCCAGCATTTAAGCACTCGTTAAATGAAATGACTAGTACACTTCATCTTGAGAGAATAAGGTATTTCCTGAGAAACAGGGAGAGCCAGTTTGATAAGGTTTGGCTGCCCCTTGTCCATTACCTGAGTAGAAACAATTAATAAGACAGGATACATTTGATATGGTTGACTGTACGCTTTCCATGAGCTTTCTATCATCTTATTCTATAGTATGCAGTGTCACTGAGCAGTATGGGTGGGAGGGTTAAGGGTTTTCTTTCTCTTTTTTGTCTTGTTTATTTTTTCTTTAATTTTGTTTCATAAAAAAAGGATTTCATATCATAATGTTTGTAATAATTTATAATCTGTTCAATAAAAACATATTTGACAAAAATAAATTGATTTTAGAGCTCAATATAGCTCAAACACTGTTTAAAGCCACCTCGGATGGCGGCCATCTTGAAAAATGGTGTCCATTTTGTTTTTTTCAAGTGGACAACGTACTTTCCTGATAGAGTAGGTTCTGAAGCACTTGTGTGCCAAATTTGGTGCTTGTACCATCAAGTGAACGATCGTTTCAGTAATATCCTCCACTAAGCTATGTGTATAAGCGTAGACAACCGTTTACTCTATATATGAATGCGCCATCCGTCTGTTTAACTTTTAGCATTGCTCTTGCTCGTTTGGACCTCCTCCTTCACCACCAGTGATGCGATTTTTAAATCCAGCTCCGTTGAGCCTCCATTATAACCCGAAAGCGTCGTATGTCCAAAGGTTTGAGAGCTGTCCATGGTGCGTCGCTGTGCACCCGACGATCGTAAATCATTTGTGAGTTTGTATCGCATCGCTGAAAAACTGTACCTGGTTGCACTGCTAGCTAAAAGCTGTGGGCTAATAGGAGTGGTGTTGCACTCCTGGGATGGGAAAGGAGTGAAAATCCACTCCTGTGTCAGCCTCTAGTGTGGATACGCTGGTGTGCCTGCAGGTGACCTGACCTACTGAAACTATTGCCACACTGTTTACAGTGGTATGGCTTTTCTCCAGTGTGGATACGCTGGTGTACCTGCAGAGAATCTAACCTACTGAAAGTCTTTCCACACTGTTTACAGTGGTATGGTTTTTCTCCAGTGTGGGTACGCTGGTGTGTCTTCAGATCACCTAGCTGACTGAAATTCTTGTCACACTGTTTACAGTGGTATGGCTTTTCTCCAGTGTGGATACGCTGGTGTCTCTGCAGATTATCTAACATACTGAAACTATTGCCACACTGTTTACAGTGGTATGGTTTTTCTCCAGTGTGGAGACGCTGGTGAGCCTTCAGTCGAGCTGACCTACTGAAACTATTGCCACACTGTTTACAGTGGTATGGCTTTTCTCCAGTGTGGATACGCTGGTGTCTCTTCAGATCACCTAGCTGACTGAAATTCTTGTCACACTGTTTACAGTGGTATGGTTTTTCTCCAGTGTGGATACGCTGGTGTGTCTTCAGATCACCTAGCTGACTGAAATTCTTGTCACACTGTTTACAGTGGTATGGTTTTTCTCCAGTGTGGATACGCTGGTGTGTCTTCAGTTCACCTAGCTGACTGAAATTCTTGTCACACTGTTCACAGTGGTATGGCTTTTCTCCAGTGTGGATATGCTGGTGTACCTGCATAGCATCTAACCTACTGAAAGTCTTGTCACACTGTTTACAGTGGTATGGTTTTTCTCCAGTGTGGATACGCTGGTGTGTCTTCAGAACACCTAGCTGACTGAAATTCTTGCCACACTGTTTACAGTGGTATGGCTTTTCTCCAGTGTGGGTACGCTGGTGTTTCTTCAGATCACCTAAATGACTGAAATTCTTGTCACACTGTTTGCAGGTGTGGGTTTTCTTTCCTGTGTAACTCGGCTGATTTGTCTTTACTTCTCCCGCCAGAGCTACATCCTTGGTAACCTGTTGATGACTGTTAGATTTAGGTTCATCTGTGTCTCTTTGTTTCTGGCTGGTTACAGAGTAGTTTGTTTGCAGACAGGCTGCTGAAGGGATCCGTTCTTTCCTCTGTGTTTGGCAGTAGAGGTCGTTGTGGCTCCTCTTCATTGGTTCATGGAAGAAGGTGGAGGCACGGGCATAAGGACACTCGGAACAGGAGACCTGATTCAGGAAATATTGGGACTCACTCCTTCCTTCCATTATCAAATGCTAAATGGTCTGTTATGAGAATGACAGTTCTAGGTTCCTCTGTTGGGGTTGGATAATAGTCACTCGCTTGGGCTGTGTCTCCAGAAAATGCTTCAATACAAACCTCTGAACATCACACTGAGGTGAAAGTAAAGACAATTCACACTTTATGTAGGCTGACCAGGATCTAAGGTCTGACATCACAGACACAACACAAACTGTTGCGGTGAAAGCCAGGAAATGCTGATTTGCGCAGGCCGTCCATTTTGGAGAGATCTGATCGGTGAACCAATATTTCTCAAGCGCCTGCTCCATGCACACCCACCCCTCTAGACCAGAAAGCACGCTGGGCCAGGCTAATCGCCATGAAACCTTAACACAGTATGTGTGTACACTCCCAGCAGGCTCAGGAAGAACCTCTGTTCCAATGCAGCATATATATATTTTAAATTGGCCTCATGGTGACGTTTATTAACAGGCCTCTTCATATTTTGGTCCACGCACTCACGGAATCCTGGATTTATTCATTGTGACAAAACTTCACTCTTTTACAGACAGACAGACAGACAGACAGACAGAAACACTCAGGGCAAGTCATTGGGAGCGGATAGGCACCGCACAAAGAACACTGAAGTTGAAAGAAGACCATAAATAGCTGACCCTAACCTAACCTCAGTAAAACTATATACCTAAACCTAACCTTAACCCAAAAATAAATCTCCATATATGGGCATAAAAGGGACACAGACAGATGTGTGGAACTGGTTATATACAACTGGTATTGCATAATGGGAGATCAATATTGGTTAAAATTACACACACAAAATATAGATATATAGCTATAGATGTATATATTATGCATCTCCAATTCTGCATGAGTAATGGTGACTGGCCACGGTGGTCTGCCAGCCCCCGGCCCTCCCATTAGCCAATTTCAATATAGGAATTAGGAAGACATTGTTGCAACATTTATTTGGGTCTTAAATTACATTTTTGGGGGTTTTAAAAGGACCTTAAAATTATTAAATGTTACTTTCAAAGAACCCTTGTTTAATGTGTTTATGAGGATTAGTGTTGTTTAGAATGGATTAAGGCGTTATACAGTATGCCTCATTATATTACCACAGATTAAGTGTTCCTGTTGCCATATAGTTTGAATTATATTGGCATGAAACACAGTAATCTAAAAAGAACACAACATCCATGGCCTTTCATTATTTTATTGCCATCTACGCTTTTAAACGTAGCTAGGCTAGGTATAAGCGTAGACAACCGTTTACTCTATATATGAACGCGCCATCCGTCTGTTTACCTTTTAGCATTGCTCTTGCTCGTTTGGACCTCCTCCTTCACCACCAGCGATGCGATTGTTAAATCCAGCTCCGTTGAGCCTCCATTATAACCCGAAAACGTCGTATGTCCAAAGGTTTGAGAGCTGTCCATGGTGCCTCGCTGTGCACCCGACGATCGTAAATCATTTGTGAGTTTGTATCGCATCGCTGAAAAAATGTACCTGGTTGCACTGCTAGCTAAAGGCTGCGGGCTAATAGGAGTGGTGTTGCACTCCTGGGATGGGAAAGGAGTGAAAATCCACGCCTGTGTCAGTATCTAGTGTGAAATACCTCATGTTTCTGTATCAGTGGTGCTCAATATTTCATGTCAAGGACCCCACAAATTGTATGTAATATGCCTCCGCCCCCATTTGAAAATATGTAGTTCCAGGGACCTCCTCAGAAGCAAAGATTTGAGTTCAAATGTTCACTCTGAAATAATATATATATTCAAAGATTTGAAGCACATTTTCACAATTAAAAAAAAATAGTTCACTGTGCCGCGCTAGGAGCTTGTTAGATCTGTTATTTTCAAATAGCTGAAGCATAACACCAAAACACCAAAACCGGTTCCCGCCCCAAAATGGGTTAAAGGAAAACTGAAGAGAGAAAGGAGGATGGTGAATGAATACGGAAATGTAACAGAAAAGACTCTACGTACTATGACATTCTCATGGCTGTTGTCGAGGTCATTTTCCGGGCGTGTGTTCAACAGGAAGTCCCGGAGGCCCGGTATGTCTCCCCGTCGGAAGGCCAGCCCCAGGCTGCCTCTCAGGTAGGGCATGTAGTGAGGAGCCTCCAGGTTTGGGTCTGGTATCCAGCACACGTCAGCGATCCACTGCACACCTGTCAGCTCCTGCTTCACCACCTGTTGGTTGGGATCACCATCAACAACAACAACATACAATATTCTGTAAATGATCAAGACAAAATGCATTCTACTAAAATTGTGGCGTGAAAGTACCTGAACTTTCCCTAGCTTGTTGTGTGTTTGCTCCGTGTTTCGGACACGCAGCAAAATGCTTTAATGTTTTTATTATATATACGCAAATGACGGTGAGCACGGAGCAGGTTGGGGATAATCAACACAATTAAGGGCACGAGCGAGTGGGATAAAATGAAGCCACCTGGATCGAAGAGAGGGTCCCCACCTAACCACCTAGGAAACCACCTAACTCAATTTGAAAACTAGTAAACCAATGACAAGTTGTTTTTTGTAAAAAAATGAAAGACCTCTTAACTCCATTGGACTCTCAAACTGTCTGCTAAAGCAGCTAAGTCCACCACCTCTCCCCCTCTCATGCAAGTACTTGACAATATATAAAGTCACAACACAATTTAAGATTTTCTGAAAACTGAACATTTTGGAGTTTTCTTCCGGACAGCAGAGATATATGACAGAACATCTTCACTTCAACATAACTCATTTCAGATTCCTTGCTTATAAGTTCCTGAATATATAAAAACAAACTTAAAGGGGCATTTCACTCATTTTCAACATTGTACTATGTCATTCATATACCTTAGAGCTGTTGTGTGGAAATAATTTAAAAGAAAGTCCCCCCATTCTGTGTTTCCTAGAACTGGAGGTCTGAAAAAAATCATTAACACTGTGAAACATCAAGATGTGTTTCACCATGTTAATGATTTTTTTCATACTTTTTCATTATTTCCACACAACAGCTAAGGTATATTAATGACATGGTAAAATGTTGAAAATGAGTGGAATGCCCCTTTAACGCCCCCGACCACCTCCCTCGTCCATGAGCTTAACCACGTGCACGCCGTACACGATGACGACGACCACGCGCGCCGTGGACGCCTTCATCATGGAGACGATGGTCCGCAGCTGTGCCGGGTCGCTGTCCCAGGGCATGAGCTGGGCGTACGCCAGGCAGCCCTGCAGGCCGGAGCGGGCCAGCTCCGAGCGGAAGATCTGGGCCACGTCGCGGCCGTAGGAGTCGTCGCTGTACAGCAGTCCTGCCCACGTCCACCCCAGGCGCCTCATGATCTGGAGCATGGCTAGCACCTGGAGATTTGGCAGTTATAAGTGTTAAAGTCTTTTCAGTGTTATAGTCTAGTTTTAGCTGACCAAATATCATGAGATTTTAGTCGACTAAATCTACAGTTGATTTAGTCGAACAAAATGTGTTTTGGCAGGCCTTGATGCCGTCGTAATGACTTGGTGGAAATGTACAATAATATATCCGAGATGTAGTGGATTAGAAGTAAAAGTATTGGAAGTTGTTACAAAAATTACAAAAGTGTACTTAAGTAGCCTACTGTCCAGTACTTAACTTAAGTACTGGGCAGTACTTCCGTAGAGTTACTGTACACCACTGGAGGTGATATGTGCTTAATAAAGGAGCAATTAAAACTGTCATCTGTGCCATTTTAGATGTGGCCATTAAAAAATAGAAGATCTTCAATTGACCTGCATTTGAGTACGGCATCGGTCAAACTATTGGCATAGGAATGCAACAAAATATAATAATAAAATTTAATAAAAATAAAATGGATAGAAAATAAGTATTTGTTTTGGCAAACTACCCAATTATTCTGTCTGTCTGCCTGTCGTATCTAAATCAGTGAAGCTCCTACACAGATTCCACAATGAAAACCTCTAATAATTATCATTTGACGCTGTCTACAGAGACCTTAATTAGGCACGCACAGCAGCAATAGTATACGCAAATGAAATGAGAGATGAGGACTACTATAGAAAGGTTCACCTGAATGGTGTTACTTATGCTGGTTCTGAAGAAGGAAGGGTGCTGGTTCCGGTCGTTCAGACAGGAACACAAGGCCCAGTAACTGATCTGGAAAAAAGAAAGAAAGAAAGAAAGAAAGAAAAAAGCACAACACACCTGTTCGGTAACGTACAGATCGTCTCTGTCGGGTGGAAACCTCAGTATGTCCAAAAGTGTTACGTTTCAAGATTCAAATTTAAATACAGAAGTAGCAGATCGACCAGCTCGAACCGGGGCGCGACTTGCAGATCTGCTACTTTTGATGCTAATGTGTGAAGCTGCAGTGCGATCAATGACATTAATTCATGAAAAAACAAAACATGGCCTGGGCCGTGGCTCAGCGGTCCAGGCACCTTGTCTGGTAATCCAGTCTGGCAGTGTGCTGCGGGTTCGACTCCCGATCCCGACGGCCTTTACTGCATGTCATCCCCCCATCTCTCTCTCCCCATTTCCTGTCAGCCTACTGTCTGTCCCTCCATAAACAATATAAAATTATGGCGAAAGCCACAAAAAAAAAGGGTAGACCTAAATTATTTTTTATTTTTATTTTACAAGATGTCTCCCTGTGTACTATGCATGCTCCACTTAACGGATCAAATACATTCCTAACATCCCACTGCTACACAAGGATTGCATATGAGGGTGGAAATCTCACAGTTCCAACAACTGTTATTTTTCAGGATAGTAGAAAAAGCAGCAGATCTACAAGCGGCGTGCTTCGAGCTTGTGGATGTGCTACTTTTGATGCTTTTGTGTGGCGCTGTAGTGTGATCAAGTGTGGCGTTAATTTACGTAAAGAGTAATAAAAATAGAAAGTTAAAATATGGGGTAAAAGGTTTCTGCCCGACAGCAACAATATTATACTTTATACATCACCACAAGTCACCACAATTATATTAAGCATAATGTCATATTATATATGAATAACAAAATCACCACAATTAAGCATAATATCAAATACGTTTTTGATTGATTGATTAGACATAAATGAATAAACAGCACAGTGGTACAGTAAGACATTTAGGCTAAAAGGAAAAACAAAACAGTGGTCCTATATGTAAGGCCATGGTAAAAAAAAAAAAAGTATATTTTTCCAGCAATACACTTACCATGGGCACTCTGTACAAACCGAACACACTGGAGATGGCGACGGTATTCCTTGAGGTATCGGGACCCACAATGCCGAGCATCGGAGGCCCGACGCAGCTCTCGTCCAACCGGGACCGCCCCTCGCTCCCACTGACCAATGACAGGGCGGCCTGGAAGCCGACTCCGAGTGAGTAGCACGTGTCGTAGAGCCCGTAGCCCAGCGTGACATTGGGCAGCAGGCTGGGGTTGCCGTTGATCTCTGCGATGGCAAAGGCCATGGTCTGGGCCCACTTGAACCCGTCAGTGTCCAACCTGAACACGCAAAGATAGTACTGTAATTAACCTCACATTATGATACTGTAATAAACATCAAAGGACATGGTCTGGGCCCACTTGAACCCATCAGTGACCAACCTGAACACGCAAAGATAGTACTGTAATAACTAGGGGTGTAACAATATAGTAACTGCATCGAAGAATCCATCGAAATTAAAACTCAAAATATCGTATCGTTTGACTTTGTATCTTATCGCAGGGGTTCTCAACGTCTTTGGCTTGGCTGGGAACCCCAGGAAATGCTTGTGAACCCCTGTCGTATCGTATCGTTTTGAAATGCAAATAATCAATTGTATCACTACTAAGCACTTTATGTGCGTTGTATTTAGCAATTCTATGTAGCCATACCGTTTGGCATGGCTCTCTACCAGCAAAAAACCTTACTTCCGAAGTATTTTATTCAGAAGTATTTATTCGGAATGATCACCCTTCTTATAAACGCGGCCATTGTCTTCATCGTTATGCCAACATGCTGTCTTCATCAGTATAGTGTCAACCCACGGTTGATATAGTTCATTTCCAAAGTTATTTCCTGCAATTTAATGGTCAGCTAGGTAATGATAAAGAAAGGTGAGTATGTGAATTCTAATGATAGTACCAATGATATTTCAGGATATTGTTACTAATGAATTACATTGTTTCGGTACTTCGCTACTAAACTTTAGCATTCCTACTTCATCTAGTGTAAACTCTAAACAACTATCATCTCTCTCTCAATTCAATGCAATTTAAATACAGGTGAAGTAAACTAACATGCACTAAACCGTGGCGAGATGGAAAACCATCTAAATACCTTACTTTCCACCAGTGTTGTTTTTGTCGACTAAAACCAAGACGAAAAATGTTCGTCGACTACCTTTTTTCACTGACGAAAACTAAATGGAAACTAAATTAAAACTAAGCTATGATGACTAAAACAAAGTCTAAGTTAATACATACGCTACTGACAATTTCGTCAACAAATAAAAACTAGACTAAAATGTTAGGAAGGGAATACTAGTGGACAAGAGATCCAGTATACGCCATTTTACACTCGGCTGCATGCTGAAAATAGCAGATCCACAAGCTCACAATGCGTTGTCATTACGGCTGCATCAAGGCCCACCAAAATGCATTTTGTTCGACTAAATCAACTGTAGGTCTAGATTTAGTCGACTGAAATCTCATGACATTTAGTCGACTAAAACTAGACTAAGGGCCGATTCATACTCCTATTTTAGAGCCGAATAAAAGTCGGTTCGGCGCTGTAGAGCCTACAATGTGACGTCATTTGAGGTTCGGGGGGGCGGGTACCGTCCTAAAGTCGGCTCTTCGGTGCTACTGAAATTTTCTGACAAGCCGAAATCATTTCGGCACTACAGCGCCAAAACAGCGGTAAAATAGGAGTATGAATCGGCCCACTACAGGTGACTAAAATGTGACTAAAAGTAAATAAAAACTATTCAAGAGACTATGACTAAAACTAAAATCAAAATGTACTGCCGAAAACAACACTGTTTTCCACCGGTGGTGATACTCACCCGTAGCACACAGGGTCCTGTGGCTGGGAGGTGAAAGACAGCTCGGGGAACACGGGGATGTTGTGGATGGGAAACATTCCGCCCAGGACAAAGTCCCCAGGCTTGTACATTGTGTTGAGATGAAACTGTGCCTGTAACTATAGCGATGGGACGATTAGGAAGATTAAACATTACATGTCACGGTTGTTGTGGCAAATAAATTATAATAATTGCGATTTAACGATACTATTATCACGATAATCGGAATATGCTTAAGATTTAAACTGTCACTTTTTGTTAAGCACTTAAACCCCCAGCGTCCCTATTCTGGGGGGGGGGGGGGTCTACAAGCTCACAATGCGTTGCAACGCAATGCATTTTGAGCTTGTAGATCTGTGATTTTGTCAAATTGATTTGCGTACAGTGAAATTAGAGTGTAGCAACTTTTTTTTATTAAGTAAGAGGATTAAGTAAGTATAGAGGATTTAAGTGGTACTCAATTCGTAAGTAAGTAGTACATTTTATTTATAAAGCAGCTTAAACAATCAAATTAAAACACAAGAGCAATATTACAAGAAGAAGAAAAGTGAAACATTGACCTGCACAAATACGTCAGGTAGACATTTCATAGGCTAAAATGCATACGAAACAAATACGTTTTCAACAAATTCTTACAATCGTCAACAATTTGCAGCTCAACAAATGCTGAATTAAATTGAAATCTCCCAAGATATGCGTGAGATAATAAGCATAATAATGATTGTGGTCCCATCCCATATACCTGTAAGTCACAAGAGGAGGAGGAAGACAAAGGAGAGAACCCAGAGAACAACATCAAGGACACGCATGAAAGCAGGTGTGTGTCTAGAGAAGCCCTCATGACTGTCTTAGCGCCCACCCCTCCCCCTGTCTAAACCCGCGGCCCAGCTGTTATACATTTTATACACATGTAGCGCTGTGCCCACCCACCCACCCCCCACCCCTCCGTGCCACTATGCGTAATCTTTTACCAAGACCCACGAGTGCTGTGTCTCCCGTGTGCCCACCCAATGGCATTACGTAATCTTTCACACCACAACACCCATCAGAGCAGGGGCCTATACTAAGGCTGCACAATATATCGTTATCAGGGGTCACCAACATGACCGTACACCGACAAATGTGTCCGCAGCAAAGACTTGGTCTTGTCTGTGGGACTGTTTTAGATTTTCTGTTTTACACGCCATTAAACTGTTCTAATTTTGATCATAACACCCATGCACTTATACTGAATGTGGTTTTCCAGAATAAGTATTTTATTATGACACTATGGCACATTAGGAGTCCAATAGTCACCCAAAATTTGAGAGGACCTGTGATGTCATGACATACTTTTTATTTGTGATTTTTCTATTAATTTGGTCATTAAGGTCCACAGAATGAGAGGTCTGCTCTGCCGGAAACATCGAGAGAAAAAGTGATTTATTTGTGTATACCACAGCATCATCATGCTTTAAGTAGCATGTGACATGTCAAACTAGGGGGTTTTCATGATTCTGAATCCATTCCAAGCATTCATTTTGCACGAAAAACACTCCTTGGCCTAAAATTGGCCATAGCCGTCATCACAAATGTGATGAGGTCAGCACATTTGTGGTAAATAATATCGTATATCTTATTGATATTGCAATATTGGCAAAAATACAGATATGTCCATATCCTGCAGCTCTAGCCAACACCACACATTAACTATCATTGTGCGTGTGTGTGTGCATGCGTCTGATAGCGTATTATTTGACCTGGCATCCTAATCATTTAGAAATACATTTGGAATAATATGGAAATAATTTAACATTAATCTTCTCTTCTGGGCGTCCCTGCATGGCACAAAACCTTTTCAGATGGCGGCAAAAATACTGTATATCATTTTGGGGGTCCTTGGGATGAAAACAGTTGACAATCAATTGTCCGACCCTGACATGCGTGGCTGTTTAAGACACATACATGGCTGGTTAAGACTCACCTGTGGCTCTGACATATCTGGTTGGTTAAAACACATAGCCTACTGTACGTGGCCGGTTAAGACCCACGCGTGGCCAGCTAAGACACACCCGTGGCTCTGCCATCCCTATAGGGTATAAAGGTTTCAGGACTGTCGTTGGACTGTTAGGACGTCAGACCAAAGCTATGCAACCGGTTTAGTAGAGGCCTATGAAATGTCACTGTATGAACCAACTGGAATAGAATATGAAAACGCTGAACGATACATGTTTATCACATGATAAGTGTACAAGTGTACTGATTTGTGTGAGTTTTGGACAACATCTATATGAGTAGCTACAGTAACAGCAAAAAGACGTGGTTTGATGAAAATGTGCGTGGCCAATTTTGCCAGTTGCGAGAACCCTTGACATGGACGCGCGTCTCATGACTGAGTAACAGTTGTGTAGGTCCAAACGTAAAGTCTGGTATATGCCTTGAGGCTGATTCAATACATAAAACATGGGAAATGGTACATTTAACACCTTTATCCAATGTGCTTTACGTGGATTGTGCTTTTCATTCACCCATTCACACACGGAGCCCGGGATCGAACAGGGAACGTTCCGGTTCCCAAGCGGACACGTGCACACTCTACGCCTGAGCCCCTCTGCCGGCCCCTCAATTACTACGGGTGTGGATGCAAAGTTATGTGTGAGCTGTGCACATACACACGCACACACGCACACACGCAGGCTGCCAGGCAGGCAGACACAGGCAGTCGGCCGGACAGACAGACAGACAGACAGACAGACAGACAGACAGACAGACCTATCAAGTCTAAATACAGTGGTTCTCAAAGTAGGGTCCCGGGACTACCAGGGGTCCACTTGAGGGGTCTGCATCAAAACGGGAACAGTTTGAACACGCATGCCCAGATTCATATTTTGGCCATTCACAAATAGCTGATCTATACGTAATGTCCCAAGGTCACAACGTGTCACGATGTGATCATGCGTTTGTGAGCTTATAATATATTCTTGTTGGCTTTCGGACTTACAGGGCAGTCTATGGACTTTTAATGTTTTTAGAGCACTTTTTGCCTGCATGGTAATGTTTGTTTAGACCACTTTTAACGCAACGTCATGTGGCGACATCTTGTTATCTAGTTAAAGTGGCTGAGGTGTGAGAAGTAAAATATGGCAGACTGGAGGGATTAGGATTGTTGTTATCAGGTTAAAGTGCCTGAGGTGTGAGAAGTAAAATATGGCAGACTGGAGGGATTAGGATTGTTGTTAGCAGGTTAAAGTGGCTGAGGGAAAAACAAGTGTGAAGCCTCGGGCATCTTCATCTCAGCAGCTCCGCTCCCAAATGACCAAAATGACACTCCCTTGGCTGAGTGTCTGATCTGAAAGGCAGCTCCACAAACAAACACACAGACTAAATTAATGAAACCAGGCGTAAGATCATCAGGCAGAGTTCTGACTGCCCAATTAAAAACCTGCCCAGACCTGCCCCCTTGGAAATGTTTGAACTTTGAATACACTGCTTGGGTTGCAATGGTCAACCGCGGTATTGTCCTGGACAGTCGGCACACACTGCAGCTGCGACTCGATCCTGTAGGTTTTCACTCTATATAATAGTCTATAAAATGGACAACTGGCGGCCCGGGGGCCCCCACATTCACTTAATACATTCACAGAATACTGATGTATTATTGATTTCAGCTGTTACAATTTCAAACATGCACACATTACCCGCTTTTTATTACTTGGTCTAAATTTGTAGGTTAATGAGTAGGCCTACTATTCAAATGCTATTGTCTTCTTTTATGTCACATGTATTTGTATTTAGTTATTATAAAGTTCACATAACGCTATTTTTTCTATGACAGTGTCATAGAAAGAATAGCTGATGTACAAAGACAGTAATATGCAATGCGGCCCTCTGGAGTTAGTGTGGAACTGTAGTGGCCCTCTCCATGGTCAAAGTTGCCTATCCCTGGTCTATAACATGAGTTTAAGGATCAGACCCTTGCTCACACAGCTCAGCTCCTCATCCAGATTCCAGACCTCAGTTATATAAAAACTTGAAAACCAAGCGCGTTTTTCGGATTTCTAGCGACGTTTCTCCATAGTTTTTTTCCGAAAAATGCATCCAGTGTGCAACCGCATTAACTCTCTCCTTACCCTGACGTCATTATTATGCTGCTGCGATACATACGCATCAAACGGGGCATACGCAAAGTAACCGCAGTATACCGCTAATCAACTTACAAATAAATTACATATACATATACATAGAGGCATTTCCTTTAATCCACCCGACACTGATGGTAGGTACGTAGCAAATAGCTCAGTCTAATAATTCAATATTTCAAACGTTCTTTCACATAGAAGCTGAGTTTTGACAGTTTGTAGCGGTCGACAGTACTTGCACGCTCTGCTTGCACACTAGTACTTGTGTGCAACATGCCAACAAACAAGTAGGCACTCAACAGAGTACAGTTCTAGTTGTTAATGGGATTTAATGTTTGTGTTAGGGACAAGATGACGTACATTTTCCCTTCATTGTCAATGGCGTCTTTAAAACAAAAAAATAACTAACTAGAACTGCAGACTGTCGACCGCTGTGAACTTTCAAATCTCATCCTCTCTGTGAAATATTGGTTTCAATATTGAATTATTAGGTTTTAGCTAGTGATGCACCGAATATTCGGCCGCAGAAAATATTCGGCAGAAAATGGCTAAAAATGCATTTTCGGCCTATTCGGTTTCGGCCCAAATAGGCAGAAAATATATCACCGAATAGTGTTTGCAATTAATGCATTCAAAAGGGCTGAATAAATGTTTTATGGACCCATAATAGTGATTATTATTTAAGTTAAGTTAGGCCATAACCATTTATTTTGCCATAAATCAGGTAGCTTTAAGGTAGGGCCATGACAGCAATGGTAGGAAAAAAGATGTATAATATTAATCATATTCGGATATCCGGTATTCGGTTTTCGGCCAACTGTTTCCTATATTCGGTATTCGGTTTCGGCCAAGAATTTCCCTTTCGGTGCATCCCTAGTTTTAGCTATGTGCTACGTACCTAGTCATTGGAGGTAAAAATATATATATTTTGAAGTAGCCTAGGGTAAAAGCTTCTATCTATAAAATAAATACAGTCCCATCAGTTTAGAAGTGTCCTGGATCCACTTAAACATAAAACATGGATATCAGATGACAAAATATATATGTTATAGTATAATATTATTATTTATTTTAAACCTTCAATAACCTTGCTTTAATTTTACTTAATTTTGGATTATAGTGATATGATATCAATACTAATGGTCTAAGTAATAGGTGTCTCTAACTCTTTACGTCATACGCAGCCACGGCATACGCATAAAACGATCAAAGTAACCACAGTATACTACTTTTCAATTTACAAATTACATATACATATATACAACTTACAGTATATTATGTAATCTGAAACCAATGCCATATCAAGCACAAAAAAATATATGTATACCAATGCCATTGTATAACTCAATAGCTGTCAATGGTGATGTAATAAAGATACAGTTTCAGTGTCGGGTGGATTAAAGGAAATGCCTCTATGTATTTATACAGTATGTATATGTAATCTGTAAATTGATTATCAGTGTACTGTGGTTACTTGGGTCGTTTGATGCATATGTCTGTAGCTGCGTATGACGTAATGAAGATATGTACCAATGCCAGGGTATAACTGGCTCTCGATGGTGACGTAATAATGATATGTTTCAGTGCCGGGTGTGTTGTCACGGAAACGGTGGCGTGACGTCAGGCCACGACATCACGTCACCTTATAAAGTTTGGCTCAGAAGAGTCAGACCGTGCGAGACCAAGAAGTGTGCCAATTCAGAAGGAGAAGCAGTAGAAAGAAGATCAATAATACAATATAACTAGAACCGCACTCTGTTGAGTGCCTACTTGCTTGTTGCACACAAGTAATGGCCTACTAGTGCGCAAGCAGAGCCCGCAAGTACTGTCGACCGCTACAAACTGTCAAATATTGAATTATTAGGTTTAGCTATTTGCTACGTACCTAGTTTTTGGAGGTAAAAAAGTAGTGTTGTTAAGTATGATAAGAGATGGCTTTCGTAGCTAAGTAGCTCTCAATGATGATGTAATAAAGATGTGGATTAAAGGACCCAATGCCAGGGTGTAATTGTTTTTTGATGGTGAAGTAATGACGATATGTTTTAGTGTCGGGATGATTAAAGGAAATGCCCCTATGCATACATGTATGTGTACATGTAAGTAGTTATATGTAATCTGACACCACTGCCATATCAAGCACAAGTAGTCATTACGTCATACGCTGGCACGGCACATACGCATCAAACGGCGACATGGACGAAAACTATTACTTGCGCGCTCTGCTTGCGCAAGTAATAATATACTAAAAGCAATATAGAAAGGAGGTACTTCCAACGCCGAAGGCAAGATACAGATCCTCAGTCTAAACTATAAGACCTCCTCAAGGAGCCTCTTACTCAGCCCACTGACAGCTCCCTGCTAATACAGGAAATCGTCATTACAGGGAGGATTAAAGGTAATGGCTAATGCCCCTATGTATACATGTATGTAATCTGAAACCAATGCCATATCAAGCACAAATTAATCATTACGTTACACGCAGCCACGGACATACTCATCGGAGCACCGAACAAAAAACATTACTTGCACGCTCTGCTTGCGCAAGTAAAGACAAACATTAGACCTCCTTCATTGTCAATGGCAGTTAACATTGAACTAAAGACAAACATATAAACCCCTATAGGAGTGGCTAGCGCCCCTCAAAAATCACACCTGTGTGAAGTGAGGGACGCTCTTATCATCGTACATCATCATACATCATCTCATTCCGGCCAATCAGAATTTGTGTCCTCACCTTCGTCTTCAATGTTTGTGTTTACAAACATTGTCCATTCATTGCCAATGGCATTTAATGTTTGCTTTAGGACAGAGTTTGTGTTTGCACAAACGCGCTCAAAGCTGGACATAGGCCTCAAAAACAAAAGGATCTCATGATGATGATGATGATCATCATCATACAGTATTTCACATAATGCATGTGAAATGAACATGAAAAACGACTGCATACTGTGTTCTTCTTTTCCATTTTTTGAGGGACGCTAGCCCCTCCTATATACAGTTTTTGTCCCCACACATCAAATGTCCGCCAAATATGACATACATCTTGTCCCCACACGTCTCATATTTGCCATTGACAATAAAGGAGAAATTAGGTCAAATGTCTGCCAAATAGGCCTATGACGAAAATGTGTACGATGACAAGAGCACCCTTCACTTCACATGGGTGTGACCATGAGCACTGTACTGCATCCAACACAGTTTCTGATTGATTGCGGACAGAACATTTTGTGTGGAAATTAGACAATAAAACTTGCTTAAATCAAAATCATTGTTTAACATGGCTGTCAATGGGACATTGTGACAAAACCTATTTCACCACTGGGATTTCTTAGGACTTATGTTATATACAGTGTTGGGTATTGCCTTGCTTTACTCGTTACTGGAAAAAGTAATAATATTACAGTAATATGTAACTAGTAACTGCCCAACACTGCTAACATATATGAACAAAATGAAAGAGTTTCTGTTGCAATTTGTTCCAGATTAATCATTAACCTCTAATGCCCGACCGTTTTCATATCAAGGCCCATTATGTATTTGTCATGAGCCATGGACCACGATATGACATTTAGCCTCTCAGACACAAAACTAAAATATGTTATCATTGGATATATTATCTAAGCTGGGGACCACCTGGAACCCCTTCAAGGACCACTGGTGGTCTTGAAAACCACTAGCCATCAATCAATCAATCAATCAATCAATCAATCAATCAATCAATCAATCAATCAAACTGTATTGACAGCCGTAGCCAATGGAAGACAAACAACAATTAAAAACATACAAAACAGTTACAAATAAATACAGGAGTTCATCAAATTATATGATTTGATTGATTGATTCTTTATTTAAGTGTCATGCTTCAGAAGAAGCCCTGCAGCCCATATGGACTTACAGGACACTTTTTATTTTATAGTTTATTTACATGACTAATACACCCAATATCCTTTAAAGGCAGATTACATAATATATACAACATAAAACAAAATACCATACAATAAAATGAAATCCACCGTTAGGCCTGTAACAGGATAATTGAAGAGCTGGGATTGTCTTTTACTCCAGGCTCTAGTCTATAGCAACAAACTGTGCTGTCCAGTCTGTCCTAAATACTTCATTAGGCCTACTTCTACCTTCTGACCATCATCTTCCCAGAATAGTTCAGGATTTTTTTTTGTTGCATTGCCTCACATAGTGGAACCCTTAAATCATCATACAGGGTACAATAAAACCTATAACATGAAATTATTTTTTCATACTGTGGCGAAAAATACTTCTGGGAACTCTACTATAACGGTCATTGAAATTACTTTTATTTTGTAGTGCACTAACGGAACAGAGCGATGCATCACTGCAGCTGCATTGACGCGCCTGCCAGCAAAGCTTGCCTCGGCCTATCCGGCCTCGGCCAGAGTAATCGGAATGCGGAAGTGCTCATTCTATCTCAATGGGATAGTTCCAATGTTTGGAACTATCCAGCCCATAGCACCCCGCTTTGCGGCGAGATCAAAGCGTGTCGCCACTCTCTTACTATATTACTCTGGCCTCGGCCAAGCAGCTGTGTATCTGTGTGTGTGACTGTGTGTGTGTGTGTGTGTGTGTGTGTGTGTGTGTGTGGGAGCTCAAGGCGCGTGCGTGTGCGTGCCCGCCGACGTTATTGGAACCGCAGCTGTCTTTCTGACAGCGGCGCGTGACCGCGGACGTACTTTGCAAATTAATAACAACAACCACAGCTGTTCTTCCCCCGTGTCGTCTTTTTTTTAAGCAAGCAGCATGGCGGGGTCTTCTCCTCCTCCTTCAACAACATGGAGCTTCTTCGACAGAGCAGGTTTGGGTTCAATTCCGTATTAAACCTCATTCGTGTCATACGTGCGACGTCGGACCGATCGTAGCAGATATACAAGCTCACAAGGGCGCCGTGTGAGATCTGCTATTTTCGGCCCGAGACCCAGGCCAGTGTGCTGTGTCTGTGCATAGTATAGTATACCGGTAGTATAGTATAGATAGAGGCCTGCCCTGTTTATGCTAAAGACGTTGCTGCATGCTATGCTAATGTTGCTAGTTTTCATTGTTGGAAAGCTAATGTCTGGATAGTATATAGCAGTGGTTCCCAAAGTGGGGTCCGGGGACCCCCAGGGGTCCTTGAGGGAGCTCCAGGGGTCCCCAGCCCGAACCAAATGGACCCTTGTTATGGGTCTGTAACTCAGAGTGTACACATAGAACCAAATGGACCCTTATGGGTCTGTAACTCAGAGTACACATAGACCTAGCCCTCCAAGCAGAACCCAAATGCTACTGAAGTTTCTGACATTTGTTCGACCCAGTGCATTGGGTCCTGTTCCACGTCGTCCATGCCACCTGATTAAAACATTTACTGGCTCATGTTTACATGTTAAAACGCCTCCCCGCGCTCTTTGACGATATTCTTCAGTATGAGGCTTTCTGAATATGTAAAGTATAAGTACACATACATACCTTTGCGAATATCTCCTGTGGCGCGGAAGCCGTTAAGTATTTTTAATATATGTTTGCCCGATTTGGAAGCTTGGATTCTTCTTTTCCTTCCTTGTTTATTGACACCTCATTGTACCGCCTATCTGGCTAGCTAGTGGCGCTATAGCTATGACACAGCAGATCAGAGGCAGGGACGTAGCCTCACAAGCCAACCGCACACCGGGAGGCGGTACAATAAACGGTAAACAAACAAGAAGAAATAAAGCGACCAAATCGGTCTAACAAAGATTAAAAATACTTAACGGCTTCCGCGCCACAGGAGATATTCGCAGCTGGATGTATAGCTACTTAAAGTTACCGAATTCAGAATAACTCAAGGAAAATAATGGCGTCACATGCCGCGGGTCCTATTTTAGAGAGAATCTCCACTTCCGCAAATAGGAATTTCCATACGAAAATACAGTAGTGAGCAGGGACCCAACGTAATACTCAACAAAATATCAGAAAAGTTTTACGTAGGGTCCCGAAAGGGGCTAACATAGACCCAAAATGGTCTGTAACTCAAATAGTGTACGTGCACAGAACCAAATGGACCACTTATGGGTCTGTAACTCAGAGAATACAGTACACATGGAACCAAATGGAACCTAACGGGTCCATTTGGTTCCATTTGTACACTCAAAGTTAAATTAACATTGATTTTACAATATATATGTGGGTCTCAGATATATATAATTGCCATTACCATTAAATGTGGGTCTGTAGACGAATGCAAGGACCACCAGTGGTCCTTGAGGGGGTTCCAGGTGGTCCCCAGCTAAATGATGGAGAGTTGATAACCAAATAGACCCTTATAGAGCTTTAAAGGACCACTTCACCACTTTTCAACCTATCGTCATATAATTGGTCCTCACTAATGTTCATGGTAAAATGCCACAATTTCTTTCTCCTGTGTCTCATAGGAGGGCTTAGCCCCATATGTGCCCTCTCCCTACGCTCATTCTGTAGCTCCGAGATGAGGTCACACACTGGGCCCCTCCCACCGCGTTTCAGAAACGGCGCAAGTTTCCGAAAACATGGTCTCCTATCCTTACCACACCATTAATCCAAAACGTGTAGGGCCGATCCAGGTTTACACTAATTCAAACTTAGGACCGGCCCAGAAAATCCAACTAGAGATTTGAACTGAGCCTTTACGTCCCGTATTTTGTCAGTCGCTTCCATGTTTATCAAGGAAGTGTGCGTGTGCGCGTGCATGTCGAGTGAACTGAAGTCAGTTGGAAATTTTCGACCAGGGGAGGTGCCGGGGAGGCGCTAAAGCTTTTCAACTTCCTTGATAAACATGGAAGCGACTGACAAAAGACGGGACGTAAAGGCTCAGTTAAAATCTCTAGTTTGGATTTTCTGGGCCGGTCCTAAGTTTGAATTAGTGTAAACCTGGATCGGCCCTACACGTTTTGGATTAATGGTGTGGTAAGGATAGGAGACCATGTTTTCGGAAACTTGCGCCGTTTCTGAAACGCGGTGGGAGGGGCCCAGTGTGTGACCTCATCTCGGAGCTACAGAATGAGCGTAGGGAGAGGGCACATATGGGGCTAAGGAGGGCTGTGGGCAGTTCGTCCACCAGTGACATCATTGTTATGCAGATCTTTGTTTTTAAACAAGATTTATTTTAATAATATATTTTTGTTATCGTGGAATAGTAAGCCTGCAGTTCAGGAATAGTAAGCCTGCAGTTGGATTCCCCATCGATGATGTCACTTGTGGCCCACAGCCCTCCTATGAAAACCCTTGATCTATATAGGTTATAAAATGTGAGGGGCGCTCTTATCATCATCAGATCATACAACATCGAGGAGGGAATTTGGTTTAGGTGATGTAATGATTATGTAAAACAAACAGTGTCAAAACAAACATTAAATTATCTTTATTGTTAATGGGATTTAATGTTTGTTAGGGACAAAACAAACATTAATTTTTCTTCATTGTCAATGGCGTTTTTGAGTGGTGCAACCACTCCTATAGACAGCTATGTGTGTGGGTCCCTGTGTCCGAGCACGGAAATGGCGTTACAGCTTTTGTTCACCAAGTGTCACTGTTGCACAGCCTAACACACAGACACAGGCCAGGGAGGAGGGCTAGTACAGTACAGTACAGTACAGTGAGGCGAGCAGTGACGCACAATGAATTAGACTTATAATAAAACAGCGATATAGCTGCAGAAGATACTAAGGCCTAAAAAAAAAGTGGTTTCCGGTTGCCGACCGACTCTATTAAATATGCGCGACCCATATTCTTTTATTGGCATTTGGTGAAAAAAAAGAAAAAAAAGCTCAGAATACGACCGAGTCAAGACCAAAAAGGTCTTTGATTATTAAAATTCTCTTTGATGAGACCATCGGGACAAGCAACCTCATCCTACGTTATATAAAATAAAATCCACGTAGGAACCACTATCGTTTGTAACAACACTGTCAACACAGCGCTCTGTGCGCCGCCATGTTGCTCAGCTCTGACCGCGGAGCGGAGCGCAGCCTCTAGACTAGAGCTGTTTAAAGACAGAGAGTGACGACAATGGACTGATCAATGACGCATGCAGCCCCACGAATAAGCAGTGAACGGAGATGTCGCAACTCTCTCAACTAAACCGCGCTGCCTCCAACAGAAATATTTAGGGGAACATGTTTTAACGTGACATGCAGACCCGGTTCAATGGGAAACACAAACACACATTGAATAACACACGCCGATATTGTTGTGTTTCTGTTGCGTGTGTGTTGTGGTGCCACTGCCACCGCACATTAAAAAGCCACCAAAAAAATTGCCAAAGCCAACCGCAGGGCAGCAGAAAATATCAGCAACCCTATTTTCTAAACCTGCTGCCTCTACTCCAGGTATGTCACTGTGTAATGAAAACAATGTAAAGTTGTATTAACCATTAAAACTGCCACAGTTATTTCACATAGCCAAAATATGAAATATGTAGAAGCCTATCCATCATTGCCGTAGGATTTTTTTTTTTAATCCTTGCTACCCATCCTTCCCACGAAAAAATTAAATAAAAAATTAAATTAAATAAATTCCCTACCTACTCAGCCCAAAAATGACAGCCAATCGGAAACCAACGGTTTTTTTTAGGCCTAATAGTAGAGAGGAGCGCATATTGGATTGGTCTTTTATTTAACAATTATTAAACAGCAATTACCTCTCAATCAAATAAAAAAAAATTAATCCAAACTCCTGTCAATTGTAAACGAACGGTAACATGAATATACTCTTCAAGACACATGCCAGAAATACAATCAACAGCGCCTGACAGGCATGCATTACCTCTGCATCCAAAACTGCACAGCACACGACAAACGGCATTTTGCTTCTCTCGTGTAACATTTATAACCTATATAAAGTCAGAGGCTTCGTGGAAAAAACACCACCCGACCATATCACCATAACATGAACTCTTATTAAGCACAACCAATTAAGCCTGACACATGTAGGCATCCCAGGCTCTAGGTTCTATGGAAATAAACTAAAAACAAATAGGCTAAATAAGGCATATATATACGTTTTCCCAATCAAAACAGCACACGCTGTCAAGTGTCAACGAACGACATTTTGCTTCTGTTGCCATAAAAGTAACTGAAATAAAGAGTCATTTAATCGAGGCTTTATGACAGCGCAGCAGAGCTTGCTGTGAGGCGCACGGCTCGCGGAACAAAAGCGGACACTCTTTGAGCAATCAGAGCTGCCTGGGAGAAATGTGAGGCCCTGTGCTTTAATAATTAATTAGATATTATCCCAAACGATACAAAAATGATCACATTTCTATCTATAAAGACAAACCTTATTAGAAAAATATTAATAGTATATGAAAGCCTTTTGAAATGTGTATATAAGGTTACTATTGTCATTGCAGGTGCTGCCAAATAAGTAATTAGGCTATAGGCCTACCATGCCAGTCAGTTGCTATCATTGCCTATGATACCACATTAACTTTGTGATCAACCTTCTTAATTAGCTTATTTATTTGCAAAAAGCAACACTTATTAACTTATTAAGACATGGCAGTATAATATTGGTGCAAAATGGAAATATGTAATTAGAGAGAGAGATGGAGAGAGAGACGTTCCATTTCAAAAAATAAAGAAATTCCGTATAGCGCGAGGCCGCACTGTGCGACCGCACCATTCGCACAACCGAAGTGCCTCTGAGAGTGCAATATTATAGTTACCCTTATATTAGTGCAGAAAAGAGACAATAAATCCAGCTTTGGAGAAGATACGCAATGGGGTTGTAGTATGCGGCAGGGAGTCGGTGATGGATAGAATCCTCTTCGCTACAGGTGCCGTGATAACGTGGCACATTATTTTTCCACCACGGTCATGGACATATTTTAAAATGCAACCATGTCACTTGACTCACTTTTGACTTATATTTCTGCGTGGACGGCATGACACTAGCTGCACTTGTTGACTTACTCGTTAACACGTGAGGACGGAGCCATGCTTGCGCCTGGCTCGCGGACCAAAAGGGTCCGCTTTTTAAAATGACTATTCATTTATTTTATTTCAAGATTGACTCCCGTGCTTATCAATTGGACGTTGATTAATTGATTTTTTTGGGTCAGCCCTACTTTCCAGACCTAGTGGTGTTGACGTGACGTCACTCCATAGACATTACATGTTAAAAGACCTACATTCAGAAGTCATAAACAACGCTTTTTCTAAAGGTAAACTTTATTCTATTTTGTTTAGCGGTCTTAACATCTTGTTTTCTTCATAATAATATTGGTCTTTTACATTTTAACATTTGGAAACGGCCTTAAATTCTGCTGAGAAAGCAGGTAGGGATGTAGCTCTGGTCCATGGAGCAAAGTTCACCTTCAGAAAAAAAGCGTTGTTTATAGCTTCTGAATCTAGGTCTTTTAACATGTAATGTCTATGGAGTGACGTCACGTCAACACCACTAGGTCTGGAAAGGGGGCGGGAATGGCTGTGAGATAGGCCTATTGCGCTGCTGGCCAATGGAGAGCAACGACGCCACATAGCAGCCATCTTGCTACAGGTACCTCGCCAACTCATAACATTGTGTCTAGTAATATAGTGGTGCCAGTTGGGCATTGGCCTACTTGGAACGATGCAAGTTGGAAATGCATGCCCCACCGATATATTATGTCTGTGTCCCTGTTATGCCCATATATGGAGTTCTTTGTCAGGTATGCCTAAATATGGAGTCTATGCATATGTCAGAAAAGGACAGCTCCATATATGGACACTGGGCAGGGGCCCTGTGCAGAGCCGGGGCAGAGGCCTTTTGGGGCAGCTCTGGACAACCGTGGGTCCGACTGACTCAACACCGGGGACTGCACTCCCTGGCTAAAAGTCGGTGGGGCGAACGATTCTCGAGTTACGTGGATTACACACACACACACACACACACACACACAAAGAGAGAGAGACTTGGTGCATTAGCAGATACCAGCTACCGTAAAACGTACCAGAAAAGTTCACTGTAGCAAGATGGCCGGTGAACGACGCCAGAGACTCCTCCGCCTTGCACCATCTAGCCTTTTTGAGGGGTGGCTTTTGTCCCCTCACGTCTCATATTTGCCATTGACAATGAAAGGAGAAATTAGGTCCAATGTCCACCAAATCTGACGTTTGTGGCAAACATGAAATGCCATTGACAATGAAGGGACAATTTACGTCATATGTAGATGAGCAAATCTGCTAATCAATCACATAAATTCAGTTCATGAGATGATTTATGATGATGTATAATGATTAGAGCGCCCCTCACTTCACACAGGTGTGATTTGTATATGGCTGTCCATTTGTCACATTCCACGTATGGTCCCGATGTATGCGTTTGTGCACGTCTAGGCTATTGATCGACATTCATGTACGTGTACATGTGCACAGGCGTTGCATACGGGCTCATGATAATTCCGACAAACCAAAAAAACTACGTATTTCTAAAAAAAAATTACATAAAGAAAAACCCTTTTAAAATAGTTCAAATAGCTGATCTACAAGCTCACAACATGTAGATGTAGATCGGCTAGTTGAACAATTTTAAAACTATTTTCAAAATAGTAAATAAATGGCAAATAAGTTTAGGGATAAGGTTGGTGCAAGATGGAGCCCATTATGTTTTGTTTGACTCCGTTCCACAGATAAATGTTGTGAAAATAGCTGATCCGCGAGCTCACATCGCCTTGTGTTTTGAGAGGCGTTGTGAGCTTTTATATCGTCAATTCTCACAATTTTTGCCTCCGATCGATCGGCCACCGCTCAGCGTTTTGGAATGATTTTCACTCCAAATGACTCGATGATATTTAGTCATTTATTATAATTTTTGTCGTCCTCCTAGACTACCTGAACCTCATTGTGTGTGAGGAGGAGGTTTCCCCCGAGCAGCAGGAGAGGAGCTCCAGTCTGGTCCAGGAGGAACCACAACCTCCACACATTAAAGAGGAACCGCAGGAGGAGCTACTACAAAGACCAGAGGAGGAGGAGGAGGAGGAGGACCGGTCAACATTTACTTTTCTACCGGTGAAAAGTGAACACAACGAAGGTACACACAACAAACGCAGACAAAGAAATACAGTGAGAATAGCCGATCTACAAATTCACAACGCACGGCTACTTCAGTGTGACACTTGTGTTACAAAGTATATAGCTACAAGGTTTCTGCCCTACACTACAGCAAGTAAAAACCTGAATAAATGCTTCCATACAGTAACGTTGGGTGCTTTTGCTAAATTTAAAACCCTGGTTTACTATGACCAAAACGCTCATGTGTTCGACGACGCAATGATCCACTGAGTTTAGTTTATGCCTGACAGAGAGTTGGCCAGTTGCTGATAGGAATATTTTGGCAATGCTGAGCTGCAACAAATCTGTTCTGTGACTATCCACAGCATAGCTCTGTTTCATAGCGAGTTTTTTTGTGACTTGACGTAAACCACACACACACACACACACACACGGCTAGCTTATTATTTAGCGCTTGTGCGTCACTTGGCTTCAGCATTGCCTGTCATGGTGCACGTAATCTTCTTCTCACTCCACTCGACCAGAGAACGGGGAGATGGGTGGGGGCGCGGGGGAGAGCACGGCAACTGGCACAAGAATTTAGTCAGACACAGACGGACGGATAAATCGGACGGATGGATCATGGAAACTAGTGTTATTTGATGCTGCCATTCTATACTGCTTCCGTAAACAATAATCACGGCCACCCAACGTTCAGGTTTGGCCGGTTTTGACGGACGAAACCTTAATGATATAATTAAACCGTATCACACCGTGAAACCGAAATGCCCAACCTTACCATACAGGTGTGATGCATGCTCTGTGGCGTATCTGTACATTAATGCTGTATCCGCCGTTCGCATATCTGGAGAATAGTTTGTCCTGTCGAATTGTATTGCTGAGAATGCAAGGGTTGTTGGTAGGGATGTCCATCATGTCCAGAACACATATTAATTTGCTCCCGATTCAATTCCGATAATTGTATTTTGAGTATCTGCCCCGATTTCCCCGATCCGATATTTATATTATATTATCCCGTTAACTCCTCTTTTCACGCAGTATATGATGAGTGGTTCTGGAGAAGGCTGCAAAAAAGTCTTGTGTTGCGTTCACACAGGCAGATGCAAAGACGCAGTCTACCATTCATTGTCAATGGAAGCCATGACGATGCAATGATGCATGTAGCATTCGTCTTTGTGCCTGCCCGTGTGAACGCAACCCAATAGGCCTACAGTGGTTCTCAACAATGCTGTAAGCGCCTCTTCCGGATGCCTGGTTAAGATTTTAGTCGACTAAAATCTATTTTGGCAGGCCTTGATGCCGTCGTATTGACTGTTTTTACACGTGCTGAAAATAGCCGATCTACAAGCTCACAACGCGTCGTAACGTGTTGTGAGCTTGTAGATCGGCTATTTTCAGCATGCAACCAAGGGTAAAATGACTTGTACTGGATCTCTTGTCCACTAGTCCCTTCCTAACATTTTAGTCTAGTTTTATTTTGTTGTCGCAATTGTCAGTACATTTAGTTTTAGTCATCATAGCTTAGTTTTCATTCAGTTTCTATTTAGTTTTCGTCAGTGAAAAAAGGTTGTCGACGAACATTTTTCGTCATAGTTTTAGTCGACGAAAACAACACTGTACAGTACTAGTATAGAACAATGTGCAGAAAAAGACCAAACGAAGCTCACCCGTTTGATTCCCCATATCTGTGAGTCTGTCCAACATAGCTGCTACTGATTACAGAAATCCTCTGTTTTTATTCCCATTCAAGATAACATCCAGACATTGTATTACTCGGTTTAAATGTAATAATCAGGCTAAAATATGTATCTGAAAACATTATTGGGTAGAAATAAGCCACATGGCAGTAAACTGGTACAGCTGGCCGACTATCAGACTTGTAAACAAACTCACTCAATGCGTCCTGCGTGTCCTGGACTGTCCCTAGCTACCATACCATCGCATGAAGGGATGCAACGCTCTGATTGGTTCAGAAACTTAAGAGCCATCGTTTCCAGCTTAAACTTAAAAATAAAATGCCCACCGTTTCACTACACCTTTAAACTTAATCATCACGCTAAAATATGTATCTATGACATCTGTGACATGTAAACAAACTAACCCAACGCACACGTCACAAATGCAGCAGAGCTACTTAACATACCCTGAAGTGATGTGATGATCTGATTGGTTAAAAAAAAAACACAGCTTTCCATTTCAGAGTAAAACTTCAAAATATAATGCTCCAAAAATCCATTGCACAGGGTCTTGGATGTGTGTGTGTGTGTGTGTGTGTGTGTGTGTGTGTGTGTGTGTGTGTGTGTGTGTGTGTGTGTGTGTGTGTGTGTGTGTGTGTGTGTGTGTGTGTGTGTGTGTGTGTGTGTGTGTGTGTGTGTGTGTGTGTGTGTGTGTGTGTGTGTGTGTGTGTGAAAACACGTTGAGTTGATCTCTGCTGTCATTCTGTCCTAGATCGCCAACTTGTCCCAGTGTGTAAAGAGGAGATTGAACAGGAAGAGTGGAGGCCCAGTCTGGACCAGGAGGAACTATTGGCTCCACCTACTAAAGAGGAACAGGAAGAGCTACTTGGATCAGAGGAGGATGTTGGTCCAACATTGACAATAGTACTGAAAAGTGAAGATGAAACGGACACAGAGCCTTTTGAAACACAAGCTGATGTAGAGGACTGTGGAACATCACAACCAACTAGTGAAGACCAGCTCCATTCTTCACACTGCTCTGATTCTGACACTGAAGACAGTGATGATTGGGAGGCGACCAGGGAAGATCAGTCTGCTTTAAACACATTGAAATCACAAAATGTGGAAGGACAAACATTGACATTGTGCAACAAGCTTCCCCAGGACCAGCAGTCATCCATACAAACTTCAGCCATGATTATTGACTCGGGGAAGAATGCCTTTAGTTGCACCGTTTGTTGCAAAAAGTTTGGTGTAAAACATAGCCTGGATAGACACATGAGGACACACACCGGGTTGAAACCCTATAGTTGTATAGTTTGTTCCCAAAGCTTTCATCGAAATGAAACTATGAAGAGGCACATGTTAACGCATACAGGTGACAAACCCATTATGTGTACAACGTGTGGTAAAGGCTTTAGTCGAACTGCGCATCTGAATGTACATATGAGAACTCATACAGGGGAGAAAGACAATGTTTGTGCTGTTTGTGGCAAGCGTTTTGGTGGAAAAAACGATTTGAAGCGACACATGCTGACTCATACAGGAGAGAAACCCTTTAGTTGTACATTCTGTGACAAAAGCTTTGGCATGAAAAATTACTTGGATAGACACATGAGGATTCATACAGGGGAGCAACCCTTTAAGTGTACAGTTTGTTGCCAAAGGTTTAATCGAAATGAAAGTCTCAAGAGACACATGACAATGCATACTGGTGAAAAACCCTTTTGTTGCACCATTTGTGGCAAAGGCTTTAGTCGAAGTGAATATCTTAAAGAACATGTGAGGATTCATACATGGGAGAAAGTTTGTATTTGTACACTTTGTGGAAAAGCTTTTGATGGAAAAACTGAGTTGAAAAGACACATGCAGACTCATACCAGCAAACGGCCTGCAGTTAGAAAAAGCTCTGGTCGACGGAGACTACTGAAGAAACACATGGAGATTGAGACGGGAGAGACTGTTTAACTATTAATAGTCAAACTAAATATTAGTTTAGCTGTAAAATAAGAAAGAAACATACACAAACATACTGTGCATGACCTTGATAATTCCTAGAAAATAAAGTAGAGAAATCATACGAAAAAGTAGAGGATATCATACACGTAGATGTCTATTTTGGATGTTTTTCCATCACAGGTTCTGGCTCTTACAGTAAAGGATAAAGAACAAAATAATGGCACATGACCTTGAGTGCAGAGAAGGGTCTCTACATCAGCTGTTTGGACTGGAGCTGTCAAAGCAATATCAGCTCAGTGGCCATGATGGTTTAGTGCAGGGTTGGGCAACTTTGACGATGGTGATATTTCCACACTCACTTCAGAGGGCCACATTGCATATTTCTGTCATAGCTATTTTTGGTATATTTGGTTATGAACTAAATACAAATGCATTGGACTTATTATATATTATTAATGTTACAATTCCAAACATGACCCGCTTTAATTACTTCAGTCTTGTATGTTCAATGACTATAGTATTAAAATGTTAATGTATTTTTTTTATGTAATAATTACATTTTAAATCATGTGTGTCTGTCTGTGTGTGTCAGAAACACTGCCGTAGCTCCTCACTGCCTGCACCAATCGCTCCCACTTTTCACACAGGCATTGACCATAATAATATGGAGGTCTTAACGAAGCCCTTTTTTCAATTTGACACATTAATGATTAATATTGAATTTATAATAAAAATTTACAGTACCCCCCGCGGCCACAAGGGCGGGGAAATATCTCACAATGGGTAAGGGCTAGTACAAACAAATGTAAGAAATCCTATGAACAAAAGTAATAATTATGTTTAAGAAACCAATTTACCAATTTAAGCTCGCAACGCAGTGCGTGGCTACAGCTCTTGTAAATGGGCTGTTTCATATCACATGCATCCAATGCTCACAGTGTGTCAAGGGCTCCAGTGTTAATTTTGCTGACTAAAACTGACAAAAAATGTTTGACTGCCTTTCTGATTAAAACAAAATAAAATAAAACTAAGCTATGATGAGTAAAACAAAGACTAAATATGTTTACTATTTTCTCAACAAATACAAACTAAAAGAGATCCAGTTGAACTAAAAGTAATTTTATGTTTGGTTGTGGTCGGGTGTTGTGCCTTAGTGCAAGTGTAAAATCAGTCATTGCTGACGCCAATCATCAATGCCTGCAAAAATGCATTTTTGGTGACGATCAATTGTAGAAATCACATTTCATCCAAAATACTATGACTTAACCAAATAAAAAAATCTAAATTAACTTCTTCATACCAAAAACGGTACAAAATGAAATTTAACTCTGGCTCAAAAGCAGTTTATTTAGTCTTGTCTTTTGAATAACACACCATTTAGTCTTGACAGTAATCTAATTTCATTGTTACATGTATGGAATTGTCCAAGAGCTGCAAAATATCACACAACCTTCCTCTATGTACTGTAACAATGAATACTTTGCTTGGAATGGCAAATGTTAAACCAATACTCAAGTCTCCCAGTAACTATATCCACAATGGAATAGCTTGGTAGCTTAATGAAGTCACACTATCGGTGTTGTTTGCTTGGCATAGCATGGTGCATGTATTGCCAAACAAAATGTTGTTTTAGGTTTGTTATTTCATTTAAAGATTTAGGAGCATGATTCAACTGTAACATAATACATATTCTGGCCAATAGGGGTCAGAGTGCAACAGCATGTGCTATGACTGTACACACCACTGTATACTGCCCAGTGCCCACTTGTGGTGCTGCTACAGTACAGGCACTGTAAACCTGTGCCAGCCAAATGTTTGTACACAGTGATGTTCCCACTCTAGTTGCTGTTCCCAGGAATCTTATGTACAGTTTTATGATGGACTAAAAAGGACAAAAACAAGACAAAAGAAGGGGGGGGGGGGGATCATAATGACTAACCATGCCTAAGAAGAGCAGCATTAGGTCGTAATACTTACTCTTCTTCTTTCTGGAGACATTGGAAAGACGGTGTTTTAGCCTATTTTCTATTCTGTTGCTTGTTTTAATTTGTGCTCTGTCCCTTGTATTGTTTTTATATAGACCTATTACGGTCTGAAATAAAGATTGACTGTGGTCTATCATGTCTTCTATATCACGGGTCTGTTCCTTCTGTTGGTTTTGTCCTCCTTTCTTGAGAGCCAACATAGAGTAAGCCTTTTTTCCTCCCAATTTAGTCATTGTGTAAATTAATTCCTTCCAACAAAAAAAACACTCACCTGTGATCAGCTCCCCCGGGAGGACATAGCACTCTCAGCCCTACTCTTCCCGTTGAGCATTCCCCACTGACAGTCTCCGGTCCCTAGCAGTGTGTTTTAACAGCGGGAGAACAACGGCGCCCAAAAGATGAATTATTTTCATCTTTTCGTTCCTCCGCCCACTTTTCCACAATCGCCTGCTTTCGCCAGTAGTTGCCGGGTCCCATTGACAAATAATGCACTCCTGGAAGAGTTGTCTGGCTGTCGCCCGCTGTTAAAATGTACTGTAGGAGGACTACTTCCAAAGGTCAACCGCCCACCTTGCTTCCCTCACCCACAACGCAGCCTATTGTGTTTGTAGAAACTCACTCAATGTTTCTTAATGCTAAACGTGATTAATTCCTGCAGATTTCCAAATGTATTGATTGATTGAAATATGTATTAACAGTTTGCAGAATTACAGTACATTTCAAGCACAAACTCAATAGAGATTGCTAACTGTGAGTGGACGACCCAATTAAGCATTAAACTTGTTTACAAGAGGGTCCACCATGTTCAATTCATCAAAACATTTAGAGACATACAAATAGACACTTCTATATAGTCAAAGAACAGAACAATAATTCATCATAAAAGAGGCAAAAAGGGACAAGAAACATACAGTGAGGGGGAAAAGGGGGGGGGGGTATATAATACAAATAATAAAAATGGGCATCGTCACAATTATACAGTTTTTTCTGCAGGAAAAAGCTTTGCCCCGGTGCACAGAAGCCCAGAAGCTATTTGTGGGCTCGCCACAGCGAGCACACAATAGTCATTGCCAGTCTATATTTATTCCGCTTCTTCTTCTTCTTTATTCCGCCGTTTTTTTGGCACCTAACTACTTCCGCATACTTTATACTAGAAATTTAGTTCAAACTTCAAACTGTTCAGCTCTTTGCAGTTATTTATGCTTGTTTTTTCTTTTTTTACAAAGTTTTATACTTTTTATACTTTTTAACTTTTTAACTTTTTTTTACATTCTTTATAGTGAGAGTCGATGGAAGAAAGGTCCCATTTTTCACAGTTAACTTTTTGAGCTCTTATAACTCCGTCATACTTTCACTTTGAAACTTCATTCAAACTTTATAATGTTCATCTATCTTTGAACTTTCATTGGTGAAAAAGTTGTTTTGAAAAAGTTTATACTTTTTAAAATATTTAACTTTATTTATAGTTTTTTCCTCCCATCGACAATGTATGGGATTTATCTCTAAATCAACCTCACTTTTGCAGCCTCATTACTCTGGCATACTTTGTCGTAGAAACGTGATTTAAACTTTAGAAAGCTCACACGACTCTGGACTTTTTCGTGGTTCAAACCGTATTCGAATACGTTAAACGTTTTTTCCGAAATCGCAGTTCAATTGCAGGCCGTTTCGCCTAATTAGTGCCAACTTAGAGTGCGGGGCTTCTTTGATTAGAGTGTGGGAACAGAAAATCTTTCCTTGACAATTTACCAAACAAATTGTCGTCCCGGCCAAAATATTCATTTTACACGCATGTTCTTTGGTCATTTTGTAGCCACACATGTCCTCTTTCACACAATGTGACCACCAAAGCACAGAGACATACAGAATGTGAACTACGGCCTTTTAAGTGACACAAATACAGTCAAGCTGCTCATTGACCTCCATTGTAAAATTCTTACGAGGAAATTATCGCGATGACAATTCTTAACTCGCTCTTATAACCACATTTTCGATCGTACCAACACCACAATCGCACATGGTGTACCTCAATATCTCAGGCCACTCACAGCGGAAAAAAATATTTGCATTCGACTTTTACTTTTTGCGATAGAGCAATTTGTTCGGGCATAGTTTCCCCCCATTCAGGACCATTGTAAAATAGCAGACCTTCAAGTTCATAGCGCGCCACTCCCAGTCATAGTGCTGTCTTTTACACTTCCACAGCTGAGACATATAAGGGCTTAATTACAGGGCTGAAATTAAAGTTACAAGATCTCAATGAGTTGCTCTGCGATACCTTGTGGGCTTGTAGGTCTGCTATTTGTGCAATTGGATGGCCTTTACACAGCTCTCGCAAGAGCACGCACGCACGCACGCACGCACGCACACACACACCCTGTCATCCTATTGGCTGGCCTTTACACACCTCTCGCAAGCGCACGCACGCACGCACACACGCACGCACGCACGCACGCACACACACACGCACACACGTTTATAAAAAAAATACTTTCATAAAATTATATATTTAAAAAAAAGAAGAGGGCAAAGCTTATTTTGCCTGTCTTTTGCCCCTTCTTTTGCCTGTCTTTTGCCCTTCTTTTGCCTGTCTTTTGCCCCTTCTTTTGCCTGTCTTTTGCCCTTCTTTTGCCTGTCTTTTGCCCCTTCTTTTGCATGTCTTTTGCCCTTCTTTTGCCTGTCTTTTGCCCCTTCTTTTGCCTGTCTTTTGCCCCTCTTTGCCTGTCTTTTGCCCCTTCTTTTGCCTGTCTTTTGCCCCTTCTTTTGCCTGTCTTTTGCCCTTCTTTTGCCTGTCTTTTGCCCCTTCTTTTGCCTGTCTTTTGCCCTTCTTTTGGCCTGTCTTTTGCCCCTTCTTTTGCCTGTCTTTTGCCCTTCTTTTGGCCTGTCTTTTGCCCCTTATTTTGCCTGTCTTTTGCCTGTCTTTTGCCCTTCTTTTGCCCTTTCTTTTGCCCTTCTTTTGCCTGTCTTTTGCCCTTCTTTGCCCTTCTTTTGCCCTTCTTTTGCCTGTCTTTTGCCCTTCTTTTGCCCTTATTTTGCCTGTCTTTTGCCCTTCTTTTGCCCTTCTTTTGCCCCTTATTTTGCCCTTCTTTTGCCCCTTCTTTTGCCTGTCTTTTGCCCCTTCCTTTGCCTGTCTTTTGCCCCTTCTTTTGCCCTTCTTTTGCCCCTTCTTTTGCCCCTTCTTTTGCCTGTCTTTTGCCCTTCTTTTGCCCTTCTTTTGCCATTCTTTTGCCCCTTCTTTTGCCCTTCTTTTGCCTGTCTTTTGCCCTTCTTTTGCCCTTCTTTTGCCTGTCTTTTGCCCTTCTTTTGCCCTTCTTTTGCCTGTCTTTTGCCCTTCTTTTGCCCTTCTTTTGCCTGTCTTTTGCCCCTTCTTTTGCCCTTCTTTTGCCTGTCTTTTGCCCGTCTTTTGCCCTTCTTTTGCCCTTCTTTTGCCTGTCTTTTGCCCCTTCTTTTGCCCTTCTTTTGCCTGTCTTTTGCCCATCTTTTGCCCCTTCTTTTGCCTGTCTTTTGCCTGTCTTTTGCCCTTCTTTTGCCTGTCTTTTGCCCCTTCTTTTGCCCTTCTTTTGCCTGTTATTTGCCCGTCTTTTGCCCTTCTTTTGCCTGTCTTTTGCCCCTTCTTTTGCCTGTCTTTTGCCCGTCTTTTGCCCTTCTTTTGCCCTTCTTTTGCCTGTCTTTTGCCCTTCTTTTGCCTGTCTTTTGCCCCTTCTTTTGCCTGTCTTCTGCCTGTCTTTTGCCCCTTCTTTTGCCCTTCTTTTGCCTGTCTTTTGCCTGTCTTTTGCCCTTCTTTTGCCTGTCTTTTGCCCCTTCTTTTGCCCTTCTTTTGCCTGTCTTTTGCCCCTTCTTTTGCCCTTCTTTTGCCCTTCTTTTGCCTGTCTTTTGCCCCTTATTTTGCCTGTCTTTTGCCCTTCTTTTGGCCTGTCTTTTGCCCTTCTTTTGCCTGTCTTTTGCCCTTCTTTTGCCCTTCTTTTGCCCTTCTTTTGCCTGTCTTTTGCCCCGTCTTTTGCCCTTCTTTTGCCTGTCTTTTGCCCCTTCTTTTGCCTGTCTTTTGCCCTTATTTTGCCTGTCTTTTGCCCCTTCTTTTGCCTGTCTTTTGCCCCTTCTTTTGCCTGTCTTTTGCCCTTCCTTTGCCTGTCTTTTGCCCTTCTTTTGCCCTTCTTTTGCCCTTCTTTTGCCTGTCTTTTGCCCCTTCTTTTGCCTGTCTTTTGCCCTTCTTTTGCCTGTCTTTTGCCCCTTCTTTTGCCTGTCTTTTGCCCCTTCTTTTGCCTGTCTTTTGCCCTTCTTCTGCCTGTCTTTTGCCCCTTCTTTTGCCTGTCTTTTGCCCTTCTTTTGCCCTTCTTTTGCCTGTCTTTTGCCCCGTCTTTTGCCCTTCTTTTGCCTGTCTTTTGCCCCTTCTTTTGCCTGTCTTTTGCCCTTCTTTTGCCTGTCTTTTGCCCTTCTTTTGCCTGTCTTTTGCCCCTTCTTTTGCCTGTCTTTTGCCCCTTCTTTTGCCTGTCTTTTGCCCTTCTTTTGCCTGTCTTTTGCCCCTTCTTTTGCCTGTCTTTTGCCCTTCTTTTGCCCTTCTTTTGCCCTTCTTTTGCCCCTTCTTTTGCCCTTCTTTTGCCTGTCTTTTGCCCTTCTTTTGCCCTTCTTTTGCCTGTCTTTTGCCCTTCTTTTGCCCTTCTTTTGCCTGTCTTTTGCCTGTCTTTTGCCCTTCTTTTGCCCTTCTTTTGCCTGTCTTTTGCCCCTTCTTTTGCCCTTCTTTTGCCTGTCTTTTGCCCGTCTTTTGCCCTTCTTTTGCCCTTCTTTTGCCTGTCTTTTGCCCCTTCTTTTGCCCTTCTTTTGCCTGTCTTTTGCCCATCTTTTGCCCCTTCTTTTGCCTGTCTTTTGCCTGTCTTTTGCCCTTCTTTTGCCTGTCTTGCCCCTTCTTTTGCCCTTCTTTTGCCTGTTATTTGCCCGTCTTTTGCCCTTCTTTTGCCCTTCTTTTGCCTGTCTTTTGCCCCTTCTTTTGCCTGTCTTTTGCCCGTCTTTTGCCCTTCTTTTGCCCTTCTTTTGCCTGTCTTTTGCCCTTCTTTTGCCTGTCTTTTGCCCCTTCTTTTGCCTGTCTTCTGCCTGTCTTTTGCCCCTTCTTTTGCCCTTCTTTTGCCTGTCTTTTGCCTGTCTTTTGCCCTTCTTTTGCCTGTCTTTTGCCCCTTCTTTTGCCCTTCTTTTGCCTGTCTTTTGCCCCTTCTTTTGCCCTTCTTTTGCCCTTCTTTTGCCTGTCTTTTGCCCCTTATTTTGCCTGTCTTTTGCCCTTCTTTTGGCCTGTCTTTTGCCCTTCTTTTGCCTGTCTTTTGCCCTTCTTTTGCCCTTCTTTTGCCCTTCTTTTGCCCTTCTTTTGCCTGTCTTTTGCCCCGTCTTTTGCCCTTCTTTTGCCTGTCTTTTGCCCCTTCTTTTGCCTGTCTTTTGCCCTTATTTTGCCTGTCTTTTGCCCCTTCTTTTGCCTGTCTTTTGCCCCTTCTTTTGCCTGTCTTTTGCCCTTCCTTTGCCTGTCTTTTGCCCTTCTTTTGCCCTTCTTTTGCCCTTCTTTTGCCTGTCTTTTGCCCCTTCTTTTGCCTGTCTTTTGCCCTTCTTTTGCCTGTCTTTTGCCCCTTCTTTTGCCTGTCTTTTGCCCCTTCTTTTGCCTGTCTTTTGCCCTTCTTCTGCCTGTCTTTTGCCCCTTCTTTTGCCTGTCTTTTGCCCTTCTTTTGCCCTTCTTTTGCCCTTCTTTTGCCTGTCTTTTGCCCCGTCTTTTGCCCTTCTTTTGCCTGTCTTTTGCCCCTTCTTTTGCCTGTCTTTTGCCCTTCTTTTGCCTGTCTTTTGCCCCTTCTTTTGCCTGTCTTTTGCCCTTCTTTTGCCTGTCTTTTGCCCCTTCTTTTGCCTGTCTTTTGCCCCTTCTTTTGCCCTTCTTTTGCCTGTCTTTTGCCCCTTCTTTTGCCCTTCTTTTGCCTGTCTTTTGCCCGTCTTTTGCCCTTCTTTTGCCCTTCTTTTGCCTGTCTTTTGCCCTTCTTTTGCCTGTCTTTTGCCCCTTCTTTTGCCTGTCTTTTGCCTGTCTTTTGCCCCTTCTTTTGCCCTTCTTTTGCCCTTTTTTGCCTGTCTTTTGCCTGTCTTTTGCCCGTCTTTTGCCCCTTCTTTTGCCTGTCTTTTGCCCTTCTTTTGCCCTTCTTTTGCCCTTCTTTTGCCTGTCTTTTGCCCCGTCTTTTGCCCTTCTTTTGCCTGTCTTTTGCCCCTTATTTTGCCTGTCTTTTGCCCTTCTTTTGCCTGTCTTTTGCCCCTTCTTTTGCCTGTCTTTTGCCCCTTCTTTTGCCTGTCTTTTGCCCCTTCTTTTGCCTGTCTTTTGCCCTTCTTTTGCCTGTCTTTTGCCCCTTCTTTTGCCTGTCTTTTGCCCCTTCTTTTGCCCTTCTTTTGCCTGTCTTTTGCCCCTTCTTTTGCCCTTCTTTTGCCTGTCTTTTGCCCGTCTTTTGCCCTTCTTTTGCCCTTCTTTTGCCTGTCTTTTGCCCTTCTTTTGCCTGTCTTTTGCCCCTTCTTTTGCCTGTCTTTTGCCTGTCTTTTGCCCCTTCTTTTGCCCTTCTTTTGCCCTTTTTTGCCTGTCTTTTGCCTGTCTTTTGCCCTTCTTTTGCCCTTCTTTTGCCTGTCTTTTGCCCCGTCTTTTGCCCCGTCTTTTGCCCTTCTTTTCCCCTTCTTTTCCCTGTCTTTTGCCCCTTCTTTTGCCCTTCTTTTGCCTGTCTTTTGCCCTTCTTTTCCCCTTCTTTTGCCTGTCTTTTGCCCTTCTTTTCCCCTTCTTTTGCCCTTCTTTTGCCCGTCTTTTGCCCTTCTTTTGCCCTTCTTTTGCCTGTCTTTTGCCCTTCTTTTGCCCTTCTTTTGCCCTTCTTTTGCCCTTCTTTTGCCTGTCTTTTGCCCCGTCTTTTGCCCTTCTTTTGCCTGTCTTTTGCCCCTTCTTTTGCCTGTCTTTTGCCCTTCTTTTGCCTGTCTTTTGCCCCTTCTTTTGCCTGTCTTTTGCCCCTTCTTTTGCCTGTCTTTTGCCCTTCTTCTGCCTGTCTTTTGCCCCTTCTTTTGCCCGTCTTTTGCCCTTCTTTTGCCCTTCTTTTGCCTGTCTTTTGCCCTTCTTTTGCCCTTCTTTTGCCTGTCTTTTGCCCCGTCTTTTGCCCTTCTTTCGCCTGTCTTTTGCCCTCGCTCTCTCTCTATCCATCGCTCTCTCTCTATCCATCGCTCTCTCTATCCATCGCTCTCTCTCTATCCATCGCTCTCTCTCTATCCATCGCTCTCTATCCATCGCTCTCTCTCTATCCATCGCTCTCTCTCTATCCATCGCTCTCTCTCTATCCATCGCTCTCTATCTATCCATCGCTCTCTATCCATCGCTCTCTCTCTCTATCCATCGCTCTCTCTCTATCCATCGCTCTCTATCTATCCATCGCTCTCTCTCTATCCATCGCTCTCTCTCTATCCATCGCTCTCTCTCTATCCATCGCTCTCTATCTATCCATCGCTCTCTCTCTATCCATCGCTCTCTCTCAATCCATCGCTCTCTATCTATCCATCGCTCTCTATCTATCCATCGCTCTCTCTCTATCCATCGCTCTCTCTCTATCCATCGCTCTCTCTCTATCCATCGCTCTCTATCTATCCATCGCTCTCTCTCTATCCATCGCTCTCTCTCTATCCATCGCTCTATCTCTATCCATCGCTCTCTCTCTATCCATCGCTCTCTCTCTATCCATCGCTCTCTCTCTATCCATCGCTCTCTCTCTATCCATCGCTCTCTATCTATCCATCGCTCTCTATCTATCCATCGCTCTCTATCTATCCATCGCTCTCTCTCTATCCATCGCTCTCTCTCTATCCATCGCTCTCTCTCTATCCATCGCTCTCTCTCTATCCATCGCTCTCTCTCTATCCATCGCTCTCTCTCTATCCATCGCTCTCTATCTATCCATCGCTCTCTATCTATCCATCGCTCTCTCTCTATCCATCGCTCTCTCTCTATCCATCGCTCTCTCTCTATCCATCGCTCTCTCTCTATCCATCGCTCTCTCTCTATCCATCGCTCTCTATCTATCCATCGCTCTCTATCTATCCATCGCTCTCTCTCTCTCCATCGCTCTCTCTCTATCCATCGCTCTCTATCTATCCATCACTCTCTCTCTATCCATCGCTCTCTCTCTATCCATCGCTCTCTCTCTATCCATCGCTCTCTCTCTATCCATCGCTCTCTATCCATCGCTCTCTATCTATCCATTGCTCTCTATCCATCGCTCTCTATCTATCCATCGCTCTCTATCTATCCATCGCTCTCTCTCTCTCCATCGCTCTCTCTCTATCCATCGCTCTCTATCTATCCATCGCTCTCTCTCTATCCATCGCTCTCTCTCTATCCATCGCTCTCTCTCTATCCATCGCTCTCTCTCTATCCATCGCTCTCTCTCTATCCATCGCTCTCTATCCATCGCTCTCTATATATCCATCGCTCTCTATCCATCGCTCTCTATCTATCCATCGCTCTCTATCCATCGCTCTCTCTCTATCCATCGCTCTCTCTCTATCCATCGCTCTCTCTCTATCCATCGCTCTCTATCCATCGCTCTCTATCCATCGCTCTCTATCTATCCATCGCTCTCTATCCATCGCTCTCTATCCATCGCTCTCTATCCATCGCTCTCTATCCATCGCTCTCTATCCATCGCTCTCTCTCTATCCATCGCTCTCTATCCATCGCTCTCTCTCTATCCATCGCTCTCTATCCATCGCTCTCTCTCTATCCATCGCTCTCTATCCATCGCTCTCTCTCTATCCATCGCTCTCTATCCATCGCTCTCTCTCTATCCATCGCTCTCTATCTATCCTTCGCTCTCTATCCATCGCTCTCTATCCATCGCTCTCTATCCATCGCTCTCTATCTATCCATCGCTCTCTATCCATCGCTCTCTATCCATCGCTCTCTATCCATCGCTCTCTATCCATCGCTCTCTCTCTATCCATCGCTCTCTATCTATCCATCGCTCTCCATCCATCGCTCTCTATCCATCGCTCTCTATCCATCGCTCTCTCTCTATCCATCGCTCTCTCTCTATCCATCGCTCTCTCTCTATCCATCGCTCTCTATCCATCGCTCTCTCTCTATCCATCGCTCTCTATCCATCGCTCTCTATCCATCGCTCTCTATCCATCGCTCTCTATCCATCGCTCTCTATCCATCGCTCTCTCTCTATCCATCGCTCTCTATCCATCGCTCTCTATCCATCGCTCTCTATCCATCGCTCTCTATCCATCGCTCTCTATCCATCGCTCTCTCTCTATCCATCGCTCTCTATCCATCGCTCTCTATCCATCGCTCTCTATCCATCGCTCTCTATCTATCCATCGCTCTCTATCCATCGCTCTCTATCTATCCATCGCTCTCTATCCATCGCTCTCTATCCATCGCTCTCTATCCATCGCTCTCTCTCTATCCATCGCTCTCTATCCATCGCTCTCTCTCTATCCATCGCTCTCTATCCATCGCTCTCTATCCATCGCTCTCTATCCATCGCTCTCTATCCATCGCTCTCTATCCATCGCTCTCTCTCTATCCATCGCTCTCTATCCATCGCTCTCTATCCATCGCTCTCTATCCATCGCTCTCTATCCATCGCTCTCTATCCATCGCTCTCTCTCTATCCATCGCTCTCTATCCATCGCTCTATATCCATCGCTCTCTATCCATCGCTCTCTATCTATCCATCGCTCTCTATCCATCGCTCTCTATCTATCCATCGCTCTCTATCCATCGCTCTCTATCCATCGCTCTCTCTCTATCCATCGCTCTCTATCCATCGCTCTCTATCCATCTCTCTCTATCCATCGCTCTCTATCCATCGCTCTCTATCCATCGCTCTCTCTCTATCCATCGCTCTCTATCCATCGCTCTCTATCCATCGCTCTCTATCCATCGCTCTCTATCTATCCATCGCTCTCTATCCATCGCTCTCTATCTATCCATCGCTCTCTATCTATCCATCGCTCTCTATCCATTGCTCTCTATCTATCCATCGCTCTCTCTCTATCCATCGCTCTCTATCTATCCATCGCTCTCTATCTATCCATCGCTATCTCCTCTCTCCATCGCTCTCTCTCTATCCATCGCTCTCTATCTATCCATCGCTCTCTCTCTATCCATCGCTCTCTCTCTATCCATCGCTCTCTCTCTATCCATCGCTCTCTCTATCCATCGCTCTCTCTCTATCCATCGCTCTCTCTCTCTATCCATCGCTCCTCTATCCATCGCTCTCTATCTATCCATCGCTCTCTATCCATCGCTCTCTATCTATCCATCGCTCTCTATCCATCGCTCTCTCTCTATCCATCGCTCTCTCTCTATCCATCGCTCTCTATCCCATCGCTCTCTATCCATCGCTCTCTATCCATCGCTCTCTCTCTATCCATCGCTCTCTCTCTATCCATCGCTCTCTATCCATCGCTCTCTCTCTATCCATCGCTCTCTATCCATCGCTCTCTATCCATCGCTCTCTATCTATCCATCGCTCTCTATCCATCGCTCTCTATCCATCGCTCTCTATCCATCGCTCTCTATCCATCGCTCCTCTATCTATCCATCGCTCTCTATCCATCGCTCTCTATCCATCGCTCTCTATCCATCGCTCTCTATCCATCGCTCTCTATCCATCGCTCTCTACCCATCGCTCTCTCTCTATCCATCGCTCTCTATCTATCCATCGCTCTCTATCCATCGCTCTCTATCCATCGCTCTCTATCTATCCATCGCTCTCTATCCATCGCTCTCTATCCATCGCTCTCTATCTATCCATCGCTCTCTCTCTATCCATCGCTCTCTATCCATCGCTCTCTATCCATCGCTCTCTCTCTATCCATCGCTCTCTCTCTATCCATCGCTCTCTATCCATCGCTCTCTCTCTATCCATCGCTCTCTATCCATCGCTCTCTCTCTATCCATCGCTCTCTCTCTATCCATCGCTCTCTCTCTATCCATCGCTCTCTATCCATCGCTCTCTCTCTATCCATCGCTCTCTTCTATCCATCGCTCTCTCTATCCATCGCTCTCTCTCTATCCATCGCTCTCTATCCATCGCTCTCTCTCTATCCATCGCTCTCTCTCTATCCATCGCTCTCTCTCTATCCATCGCTCTCTATCCATCGCTCTCTCTCTATCCATCGCTCTCTATCCATCGCTCTCTCTCTATCCATCGCTCTCTCTCTATCCATCGCTCTCCTCTCTATCCATCGCTCTCTCTCTATCCATCGCTCTCTCTATCCATCGCTCTCTCTCTATCCATCGCTCTCTATCCATCGCTCTCTCTCTATCCATCGCTCTCTCTCTATCCATCGCTCTCTCTCTATCCATCGCTCTCTCTCTATCCATCGCTCTCTCTCTATCCATCGCTCTCTCTCTATCCATCGCTCTCTATCCATCGCTCTCTATCCATCGCTCTCTCTCTCTCATCCATCGCTCTCTCTCTATCCATCGCTCTCTCTATCCATCGCTCTCTCTCTATCCATCGCTCTCTCTCTATCCATCGCTCTCTCTCTATCCATCGCTCTCTCTCTATCCATCTGCTCTCTCTCTATCCATCGCTCTCTATCCATCGCTCTCTCTCTATCCATCGCTCTCTATCCATCGCTCTCTCTCTATCATCGCTCTCTCTCTATCCATCGCTCTCTCTCTATCCATCGCTCTCTATCCATCGCTCTCTCTCTATCCATCGCTCTCTATCCATCGCCTCTCTATCCATCGCTCTCTCTCTATCCATCGCTCTCTCTCTATCCATCGCTCTCTCTCTATCCATCGCTCTCTCTCTATCCATCGCTCTCTATCTATCCATCGCTCTCTCTCTATCCATCGCTCTCTCTCTATCCATCGCTCTCTCTCTATCCATCGCTCTCTATCTATCCATCGCTCTCTATCTATCCATCGCTCTCTCTCTATCCATCGCTCTCTATCCATCGCTCTCCTCTCCTATCCATCGCTCCTCTATCCATCGCTCTCTCTCTATCCATCGCTCTCTCATCCATCGCTCTCTCTCTATCCATCGCTCTCTCATCATCGCTCTCTCTCTATCCATTCGCTCTCTATCCATCGCCTCTCTATCCATCGCTCTCTTCTCCATCCATCGCTCTCTATCCATCGCTCTCTATCTATCCATCGCTCTCTATCCATCGCTCTCTATCCATCGCTCTCTATCCATCGCTCTCTCTCTATCCATCGCTCTCTCTATCCATCGCCTCTATCCATCGCTCCTCTATCCATCGCTCTCTCTCTATCCATCGCTCTCTATCCATCGCTCTCTATCCATCGCTCTCTATCCATCGCTCTCTCTCTATCCATCGCTCTCTCTCTATCCATCGCTCTCTATCCATCGCTCTCTCTCTATCCATCGCTCTCTATCCATCGCTCCTCTCTATCCATCGCTCTCCATCCATCGCTCTCTCTCTATCCATCGCTCTCTATCCATCGCTCTCTCTCTATCCATCGCTCTCTATCTATCCTTCGCTCTCTATCCATCGCTCTCTATCCATCGCTCTCTATCCATCGCTCTCTATCTATCCATCGCTCTCTATCCATCGCTCCTCTATCCATCGCTCTCAATCCATCGCTCTCTCTCTATCCATCGCTCTCTATCTATCCATCGCTCTCCATCCATCGCTCTCTATCCATCGCTCTCTATCCATCGCTCTCTCTCTATCCATCGCTCTCTATCCATCGCTCTCTATCCATCGCTCTCTATCCATCGCTTCTCTCTCTATCCATCGCTCTCTATCCATCGCTCTCCCTATCCATCGCTCTCTATCCATCGCTCTCTATCCATCGCTCTCTCTCTATCCATCGCTCTCTATCCATCGCTCTCTATCCATCGCTCTCTCTCTATCCATCGCTCTCTATCCATCGCTCTCTTATCCATCGCTCTCTATCCATCGCTCTCTATCCATCACCTCTCTATCCATCGCTCTCTCTATCCATCGCTCTCTATCCATCGCTCTCTATCTATCCATCGCTCTCTATCCATCGCTCTCTATCTATCCATCGCTCTCTCTATCCATCCATCGCTCTCTATCTATCCATCGCTCTCTATCTATCATCGCTCTCCTCCTCTCTCCATCGCTCTCTCTCTATCCATCGCTCTCTATCTATCCATCGCTCTCTCTCTATCCATCGCTCTCATCTCTATCCATCGCTCTCTCTCTATCCATCGCTCTCTCTCTATCCATCATCGCTCTCTCTCTATCCATCGCTCTCTCTCTAATCCATCGCTCTCTATCCATCGCTCTCTATCTATCCATCGCCTCTCCTATCCATCGCTCTCTATCTATCCATCGCTCTCTATCCATCGCTCTCTCTCTATCCATCGACTCCTCTCTCTATCCATCGCTCTCATCCTCTATCCATCGCTCTCTATCCATCGCTCTCTATCTAATCCATCGCTCTCTATCCATCGCTCTCTATCCATCGCTCTCTCTATTCATCGCTCTCTCTATCCATCGCTCCTCTCTATCCATCGCTCTCTATCCATCGCTCTCTCTCTATCCATCGCTCTCTCATCATCGCTCTCTATCCATCGCTCTCTATCTATCCATCGCTCTCTATCCATCGCTCTCTATCCATCGCTCTCTATCCATCGCTCTCTATCTATCATCGCTCTCTATCCATCGCTCTCTATCCATCGCTCTCTATCCATCGCTCTCTCTCTATCCATCGCTCTCTATCCATCGCTCTCTATCCATCGCTCTCTCTCTATCCATCGCTCTCTATCCATCGCTCTCTCTATCCATCGCTCTCTCTCTATCCATCGCTCTCTCTATCCATCGCTCTCTCTCTATCCATCGCTCTCTATCCATCGCTCTCTATCTATCCATCGCTCTCTATCCATCGCTCTCTATATCCATCGCTCTCTATCCATCGCTCTCTCTCTATCCATCGCTCTCTCTCTATCCATCGCTCTCTATCCATCGCTCTCTATCCATCGCTCTCTATCCATCGCTCTCTCTCTATCCATCGCTCTCTCTCTATCCATCGCTCTCTATCCATCGCTCTCTCTCTATCCATCGCTCTCTCTCTCTATCCATCGCTCTCTATCCATCGCTCTCTCTGCTATCCATCGCTCTCTATCCATCGCTCTCTCTCTATCCATCGCTCTCTCTCTATCCATCGCTCCTCTCTATCCATCGCTCTCTATCCATCGCTCTCTCTCTATCCATCGCTCTCTCCTATCCATCGCTCTCTCTCTATCCATCGCTCTCTCTCTATCCATCGCTCTCTCTCTATCCATCGCTCTATCCATCGCTCTCTCTCTATCCATCGCTCCTCTCTATCCATCGCTCTCTCTCTATCCATCGCTCTCTATCCATCGCTCTCTCTCTATCCATCGCTCTCTATCCATCGCTCTCTCTCTATCCATCGCTCTCTCTCTATCCATCGCTCTCTCTCTATCCATCGCTCTCTCTCTATCCATCGCTCTCTCTCTATCCATCGCTCTCTCTCTATCATCGCTCTCTATCCATCGCTCTCTCTCTATCCATCGCTCTCTCTCTATCCATCGCTCTCTCTCTATCCATCGCTCTCTCTCTATCCATCGCTCTCTCTATCCATCGCTCTCTCTCTATCCATCGCTCTCTATCCATCGCTCTCTATCCATCGCTCTCTCTCTATCCATCGCTCTCTCTCTATCCATCGCTCTCTATCCATCGCTCTCTCTCTATCCATCGCTCTCTATCCATCGCTCTCTCTCTATCCCATCGCTCTCTCTCTATCCATCGCTCTCTCTCTATCCATCGCTCTCTCTATCCATCGCTCTCTATCCATCGCTCTCTCTCTATCCATCGCTCTCTCTCTATCCATCGCTCTCTATCCATCGCTCTCTCTCCATCCTCTCTCTCTATCCATCGCTCTCTCTCTATCCATCGCTCTCTATCCATCGCTCTCTCTCTATCCATCGCTCTCTATCCATCGCTCTCTCTCTATCCATCGCTCTCTCTCTATCCATCGCTCTCTCTATCCATCGCTCTCTCTCTATCCATCGCTCTCTATCCATCGCTCTCTCTATCCATCGCTCTCTATCCATCGCTCTCTCTCTATCCATCGCTCTCCTCTCTATCCATCGCTCTCTCTCTATCCATCGCTCTCTATCTATCCATCGCTCTCTCTATCCATCGCTCTCTATCCATCGCTCTCTCTCTATCCATCGCTCTCTATCCATTGCTCTCTATCCATCGCTCTCTCTCTATCCATCGCTCTCTCTCTATCCATCGCTCTCTCTCTATCCATCGCTCTCTATCCATCGCTCTCTCTCTATCCATCGCTCCTATCCATCGCTCTCTATCCATCGCTCTCTCTCTATCCATCGCTCTCTCTCTATCCATCGCTCTGTCTCTATCCATCGCTCTCTCTCTATCCATCGCTCTGTCTCTATCCATCGCTCTCTATCTATCCATCGCTCTCTCTCTATCCATCGCTCTCTCTCTATCCATCGCTCTCTCTCTATCCATCGCTCTCTCTCTATCCATCGCTCTCTATCTATCCATCGCTCTCTATCTATCCATCGCTCTCTCTCTATCCATCGCTCTCTATCCATCGCTCTCATCTCCATCCATCGCTCTCTATCCATCGCTCTCTCTCTATCCATCGCTCTCCATCCATCGCCCTCTCTCCTATCCATCGCTCTCCATCCATCGCTCTCTCTCTATCCATCGCTCTCTATCCATCGCTCTCTCTCTATCCATCGCTCTCTCTCCATCCATCGCTCTCTATCCATCGCTCTCTCTCTATCCATCGCTCTCCATCCATCGCTCTCTCTCCATCCATCGCTCTCTATCCATCGCTCTCTCTCTATCCATCGCTCTCTATCCATCGCTCTCTCTCTATCCATCGCTCTCTATCCATCGCTCTCTCTCTATCCATCGCTCTCTCTCTATCCATCCATCGCTCTCTCTCTATCCATCGCTCTCTCTATCCATCGCTCTCTCTCTATCCATCGCTCTCTATCCATCGCTCTCTCTCTATCCATCGCTCTCTATCCATCGCTCTCTCTCTATCCATCGCTCTCTATCCATCGCTCTCTCTCTATCCATCGCTCTCTCTCTATCCATCGCTCTCTCTCTATCCATCCATCGCTCTCTCTCTATCCATCGCTCTCTCTCTATCCATCGCTCTCTCTCTATCCATCGCTCTCTATCTATCCATCGCTCTCTCTCTATCCATCGCTCTCTCTCTATCCATCGCTCTCATCTCTATCCATCGCTCTCTCTCTATCCATCGCTCTCTATCTATCCATCGCTCTTCTCTCTATCCATCGCTCTCTATCTATCCATCGCTCTCTATCTATCCATCGCTCTCTCTCTATCCATCGCTCTCTCTCTATCCATCGCTCTCTCTCTATCCATCGCTCTCTCTCTATCCATCGCTCTCTATCCATCGCTCTCTCTCTATCCATCGCTCTCTATCCATCGCTCTCTCTCTATCCATCGCTCTCTCTCTATCGCTCTCTATCCATCGCTCTCTCTCTATCCATCGCTCTCTATCCATCGCTCTCTCTCTATCCATCGCTCTCTCTCTATCCATCGCTCTCTATCCATCGCTCTCTCTCTATCCATCGCTCTCCATCCATCGCTCTCTCTCTATCCATCGCTCTCCATCCATCGCTCTCTCTCTATCCATCGCTCTCTATCTATCCTTCGCTCTCTATCCATCGCTCTCTATCCATCGCTCTCTTATCCATCGCTCTCTATCTATCCATCGCTCTCTATCCATCGCTCTTATCCATCGCTCTCTATCCATCGCTCTCTATCCATCGCTCTCTCTCTATCCATCGCTCTCTCTCTATCCATCGCTCTCTCTCTATCCATCGCTCTCTATCCATCGCTCTCTATCTATCCATCGCTCTCTCTCTATCCATCGCTCTCTCTCTATCCATCGCTCTCTCTCTATCCATCGCTCTCTCTCTATCCATCGCTCTTCTATCTCATCCATCGCTCTCTATCTATCCATCGCTCTCTCTCTATCCATCGCTCTCTCTCTATCCCTCTCTATCCATCGCTCTCTCTCCATCCATCGCTCTCTATCCATCGCTCTCTCTCTATCCATCGCTCTCCATCCATCGCTCGCTCTCTATCCATCGCTCTCCATCCATCGCTCTCTCTCTATCCATCGCTCTCTATCCATCGCTCTCTCTCTATCCATCGCTCTCTCTCCATCCATCGCTTCTATCCATCGCTCTCTCTCTATCCATCGCTCTCCATCCATCGCTCTCTCTCCATCCATCGCTCTCTATCCATCGCTCTCTCTCTATCCATCGCTCTCTATCCATCGCTCTCTCTCTATCCATCGCTCTCTATCCATCGCTCTCTCTCTATCCATCGCTCTCTCTCTATCATCCATCGCTCTCTCTCTATCCATCGCTCTCTCTATCCATCGCTCTCTCTCTATCCATCGCTCTCTATCCATCGCTCTCTCTCTATCCATCGCTCTCTATCCATCGCTCTCTCTCTATCCATCGCTCTCTATCCATCGCTCTCTCTCTATCCATCGCTCTCTATCCATCGCTCTCTCTCTATCCATCGCTCTCTCTCTATCCATCGCTCTCTCTCTATCCATCGCTCTCTCTCTATCCATCCATCGCTCTCTCTATATCCATCGCTCTCTCTATCCATCGCTCTCTCTCTATCCATCGCTCTCTATCTATCCATCGCTCTCTCTCTATCCATCGCTCTCTCTCTATCCATCGCTCTCTCTCTATCCATCGCTCTCTCTCTATCCATCGCTCTCTCTCTATGCATCGCTCTCTCTCTATCCATCGCTCTCTATCTATCCATCGCTCTCTCTCTATCCATCGCTCTCTATCTATCCATCGCTCTCTATCTATCCATCGCTCTCTCTCTATCCATCGCTCTCTCTCTATCCATCGCTCTCTCTCTATCCATCGCTCTCTCTCTATCCATCGCTCTCTATCCATCGCTCTCTCTCTATCCATCGCTCTCTATCCATCGCTCTCTCTCTATCCATCGCTCTCTCTCTATCGCTCTCTATCCATCGCTCTCTCTCTATCCATCGCTCTCTATCCATCGCTCTCTCTCTATCCATCGCTCTCTCTCTATCCATCGCTCTCTATCCATCGCTCTCTCTCTATCCATCGCTCTCCATCCATCGCTCTCTCTCTATCCATCGCTCTCCATCCATCGCTCTCTCTCTATCCATCGCTCTCTATCTATCCTTCGCTCTCTATCCATCGCTCTCTATCCATCGCTCTCTCTCTATCCATCGCTCTCTATCCATCGCTCTCTATCCATCGCTCTCTATCCATCGCTCTCTCTCTATCCATCGCTCTCTATCTATCCATCGCTCTCTATCCATCGCTCTCTATCCATCGCTCTCTATCTATCCATCGCTCTCTATCCATCGCTCTCTATCCATCGCTCTCTCTCTATCCATCGCTCTCTCTCTATCCATCGCTCTCTATCCATCGCTCTCTCTCTATCCATCGCTCTCCATCCATCGCTCTCTCTATCCATCGCTCTCCATCCATCGCTCTCTCTCTATCCATCGCTCTCTCTCTATCCATCGCTCTCATCCATCGCTCTCTATCCATCGCTCTCTATCCATCGCTCTCTCTCTATCCATCGCTCTCTCTCTATCCATCGCTCTCTATCCATCGCTCTCTATCCATCGCTCTCTCTCTATCCATCGCTCTCTCTCTATCCATCGCTCTCTATCCATCGCTCTCTCTCTATCCATCGCTCTCTATCCATCGCTCTCTATCCATCGCTCTCTCTCTATCCATCGCTCTCTATCCATCGCTCTCTATCCATCGCTCTCTCTCTATCCATCGCTCTCTATCCATCGCTCTCTCTCTATCCATCGCTCTCTATCCATCGCTCTCTATCCATCGCTCTCTATCCATCGCTCTCTATCCATCGCTCTCTATCTATCCATCGCTCTCTATCCATCGCTCTCTATCTATCCATCGCTCTCTATCTATCCATCGCTCTCTATCCATCGCTCTCTATCTATCCATCGCTCTCTCTATCCATCGCTCTCTCTCTATCCATCGCTCTCTCTCTATCCATCGCTCTCTCTCTATCCATCGCTCTCTCTCTATCCATCGCTCTCTATCCATCGCTCTCTATCTATCCATCGCTCTCTATCCATCGCTCTCTATCTATCCATCATCTCTATCCATCGCTCTCTCTCTATCCATCGCTCTCTCTCTATCCATCGCTCTCTATCCATCGCTCTCTATCCATCGCTCTCTATCTATCCATCGCTCTCTATCCATCGCTCTCTATCCATCGCTCTCTATCCATCGCTCTCTATCCATCGCTCTCTCTCTATCCATCGCTCTCTCTCTATCCATCGCTCTCTATCCATCGCTCTCTCTCTATCCATCGCTCTCTATCCATCGCTCTCTATCCATCGCTCTCTATCTATCCATCGCTCTCTATCCATCGCTCTCTATCCATCGCTCTCTATCCATCGCTCTCTATCTATCCATCGCTCTCTATCCATCGCTCTCTATCCATCGCTCTCTATCCATCGCTCTCTATCCATCGCTCTCTCTCTATCCATCGCTCTCTATCCATCGCTCTCTATCCATCGCTCTCTATCCATCGCTCTCTATCTATCCATCGCTCTCTCTCTATCCATCGCTCTCTATCCATCGCTCTCTATCCATCGCTCTCTCTCTATCCATCGCTCTCTCTCTATCCATCGCTCTCTATCCATCGCTCTCTCTCTATCCATCGCTCTCTATCCATCGCTCTCTCTCTATCCATCGCTCTCTCTCTATCCATCGCTCTCTCTCTATCCATCGCTCTCTATCCATCGCTCTCTCTCTATCCATCGCTCTCTATCCATCGCTCTCTATCCATCGCTCTCTCTCTATCCATCGCTCTCTCTCTATCCATCGCTCTCTCTCTATCCATCGCTCTCTATCTATCCATCGCTCTCTCTCTATCCATCGCTCTCTCTCTATCCATCGCTCTCTCTCTATCCATCGCTCTCTCTCTATCCATCGCTCTCTATCTATCCATCGCTCTCTATCTATCCATCGCTCTCTCTCTATCCATCGCTCTCTATCCATCGCTCTCTCTCCATCCATCGCTCTCTATCCATCGCTCTCTCTCTATCCATCGCTCTCCATCCATCGCCCTCTCTCTATCCATCGCTCTCCATCCATCGCTCTCTCTCTATCCATCGCTCTCTATCCATCGCTCTCTCTCTATCCATCGCTCTCTCTCCATCCATCGCTCTCTATCCATCGCTCTCTCTCTATCCATCGCTCTCTCATCCATCGCTCTCTCTCCATCCATCGCTCTCTATCCATCGCTCTCTCTCCTATCCATCGCTCTCTATCCATCGCTCTCTCTCTATCCATCGCTCTCTATCCATCGCTCTCTCTCTATCCATCGCTCTCTCTCTATCCATCCATCGCTCTCTCTCTATCCATCGCTCTCTCTATCCATCGCTCTCTCTCTATCCATCGCTCTCTATCCATCGCTCTCTCTCTATCCATCGCTCTCTATCCATCGCTCTCTCTCTATCCATCGCTCTCTATCCATCGCTCTCTCTCTATCCATCGCTCTCTCTCTATCCATCGCTCTCTCTCTATCCATCGCTCTCTCTCTATCCATCCATCGCTCTCTCTCTATCCATCGCTCTCTCTCTATCCATCGCTCTCTCTCTATCCATCGCTCTCTATCTATCCATCGCTCTCTCTCTATCCATCGCTCTCTCTCTATCCATCGCTCTCTCTCTATCCATCGCTCTCTCTCTATCCATCGCTCTCTATCTATCCATCGCTCTCTATCCATCGCTCTCTATCTATCCATCGCTCTCTATCTATCCATCGCTCTCTCTCTATCCATCGCTCTCTCTCTATCCATCGCTCTCTCTCTATCCATCGCTCTCTCTCTATCCATCGCTCTCTATCCATCGCTCTCTCTCTATCCATCGCTCTCTATCCATCGCTCTCTCTCTATCCATCGCTCTCTCTCTATCGCTCTCTATCCATCGCTCTCTCTCTATCCATCGCTCTCTATCCATCGCTCTCTCTATCCATCGCTCTCTCTCTATCCATCGCTCTCCTATCCATCGCTCTCTCTCTATCCATCGCTCTCCATCCATCGCTCTCTCTCTATCCATCGCTCTCTATCTATCCTTCGCTCTATCCATCGCTCTCTATCCATCGCTCTCTATCCATCGCTCTCTATCTATCCATCGCTCTCTATCCATCGCTCTCTATCCATCGCTCTCTATCCATCGCTCTCTATCCATCGCTCTCTCTCTATCCATCGCTCTCTCTCTATCCATCGCTCTCTCTCTATCCATCGCTCTCTATCCATCGCTCTCTATCTATCCATCGCTCTCTCTCTATCCATCGCTCTCTCTCTATCCATCGCTCTCTCTATCCATCGCTCTCTCTCTATCCATCGCTCTCTATCTATCCATCGCTCTCTATCTATCCATCGCTCTCTCTCTATCCATCGCTCTCTATCCATCGCTCTCTCTCCATCCATCGCTCTCTATCCATCGCTCTCTCTCTATCCATCGCTCTCCATCCATCGCTCTCTCTCTATCCATCGCTCTCCATCCATCGCTCTCTCTCTATCCATCGCTCTCTATCCATCGCTCTCTCTCTATCCATCGCTCTCTCTCCATCCATCGCTTTCTATCCATCGCTCTCTCTCTATCCATCGCTCTCCATCCATCGCTCTCTCTCTATCCATCGCTCTCTATCCATCGCTCTCTCTCTATCCATCGCTCTCTATCCATCGCTCTCTCTCTATCCATCGCTCTCTATCCATCGCTCTCTCTCTATCCATCGCTCTCTCTCTATCCATCGCTCTCTCTCTATCCATCGCTCTCTCTATCCATCGCTCTCTCTCTATCCATCGCTCTCTATCCATCGCTCTCTCTCTATCCATCGCTCTCTATCCATCGCTCTCTCTCTATCCATCGCTCTCTATCCATCGCTCTCTCTCTATCCATCGCTCTCTCTCTATCCATCGCTCTCTCTCTATCCATCGCTCTCTCTCTATCTCCATCGCTCTCTCTCTATCCATCGCTCTCTCTATCCATCGCTCTCTCTCTATCCATCGCTCTCTATCTATCCATCGCTCTCTCTCTATCCATCGCTCTCTCTCTATCCATCGCTCTCTCTCTATCCATCGCTCTCTCTCTATCCATCGCTCTCTCTCTATCCATCGCTCTCTCTCTATCCATCGCTCTCTCTCTATCCATCGCTCTCTATCTATCCATCGCTCTCTCTCTATCCATCGCTCTCTATCTATCCATCGCTCTCTCATCTATCCATCGCTCTCTCTCTATCCATCGCTCTCTCTCTATCCATCGCTCTCTCTCTATCCATCGCTCTCTCTCTATCCATCGCTCTCTATCCATCGCTCTCTCTCTATCCATCGCTCTCTATCCATCGCTCTCTCTCTATCCATCGCTCTCTCTCATCGCTCTCTATCCATCGCTCTCTCTCTATCCATCGCTCTCTATCCATCGCTCTCTCTCTATCCATCGCTCTCTCTCTATCCATCGCTCTCTATCCATCGCTCTCTCTCTATCCATCGCTCTCATCCATCGCTCTCTCTCTATCCATCGCTCTCTATCCATCGCTCTCTCTCTATCCATCGCTCTCTATCTATCCTCGCTCTCTATCCATCGCTCTCTATCCATCGCTCTCTCTCTATCCATCGCTCTCTATCCATCGCTCTCTATCCATCGCTCTCTATCCATCGCTCTCTCTCTATCCATCGCTCTCTATCTATCCATCGCTCTCTATCCATCGCTCTCTATCCATCGCTCTCTATCTATCCATCGCTCTCTATCCATCGCTCTCTATCCATCGCTCTCTCTCTATCCATCGCTCTCTCTCTATCCATCGCTCTCTATCCATCGCTCTCTCTCTATCCATCGCTCTCCTATCCATCGCTCTCTCTCTATCCATCGCTCTCCTATCCATCGCTCTCTCTCTATCCATCGCTCTCTCTCTATCCATCGCTCTCTATCCATCGCTCTCTATCCATCGCTCTCTATCCATCGCTCTCTCTCTATCCATCGCTCTCTCTCTATCCATCGCTCTCTATCCATCGCTCTCTATCCATCGCTCTCTCTCTATCCATCGCTCTCTCTCTATCCATCGCTCTCTATCCATCGCTCTCTCTCTATCCATCGCTCTCTATCCATCGCTCTCTATCCATCGCTCTCTCTCTATCCATCGCTCTCTATCCATCGCTCTCTATCCATCGCTCTCTCTCTATCCATCGCTCTCTATCCATCGCTCTCTCTCTATCCATCGCTCTCTATCCATCGCTCTCTATCCATCGCTCTCTATCCATCGCTCTCTCTATCCATCGCTCTCTATCCATCGCTCTCTATCTATCCATCGCTCTCTATCCATCGCTCTCTATCTATCCATCGCTCTCTATCTATCCATCGCTCTCTATCCATCGCTCTCTATCTATCCATCGCTCTCTCTCTATCCATCGCTCTCTCTCTATCCATCGCTCTCTCTCTATCCATCGCTCTCTCTCTATCCATCGCTCTCTCTCTATCCATCGCTCTCTATCCATCGCTCTCTATCTATCCATCGCTCTCTATCCATCGCTCTCTCTATCCATCGCTCTCTATCCATCGCTCTCTCTCTATCCATCGCTCTCTCTCTATCCATCGCTCTCTATCCATCGCTCTCTATCCATCGCTCTCTATCTATCCATCGCTCTCTATCCATCGCTCTCTATCCATCGCTCTCTATCCATCGCTCTCTATCCATCGCTCTCTCTATCCATCGCTCTCTCTCTATCCATCGCTCTCTATCCATCGCTCTCTCTCTATCCATCGCTCTCTATCCATCGCTCTCTATCCATCGCTCTCTATCTATCCATCGCTCTCTATCCATCGCTCTCTATCCATCGCTCTCTATCCATCGCTCTCTATCTATCCATCGCTCTCTATCCATCGCTCTCTATCCATCGCTCTCTATCCATCGCTCTCTATCCATCGCTCTCTCTCTATCCATCGCTCTCTATCTATCCATCGCTCTCTATCCATCGCTCTCTATCCATCGCTCTCTATCTATCCATCGCTCTCTCTCTATCCATCGCTCTCTATCCATCGCTCTCTATCCATCGCTCTCTCTCTATCCATCGCTCTCTCTCTATCCATCGCTCTCTATCCATCGCTCTCTCTCTATCCATCGCTCTCTATCCATCG